>NC_089580.1:50581768-50881768 GCF_019320115.1 Miscanthus floridulus | reverse complement strand
CCTTGCTCTTCTTGGCACTCTTAAGGGTGTTTCTTAGCTATTGAAATGAGTAAAAGTGATCCTTTGAGTGAATAGAGGAAGTATTTATAACCCCTCATTCAAAATGAACCGTTATGTGTCTTTACGGGGTGATCGGACGTTTCGATCAAGTTGACCGGATGCTCCAGTCAGTTCTCCCTGAAACCAAGTGTTTAAGTTGTGATCGGACGCGTCCGGTCACAATTTTCCCTCTCTGGAACCTTACTAGAGTCGACCGAACGCTGGCACCCAGCGTCCGGTCACTCACCTCTCAGCGTTCGGTCGCATCAGATGACTTCACCTTGATCAAATGAACTAACCGGACTCTGCGCCAGCGTTTGGTCAACATTTGATCCTCCATTCACTTCCAACTCGTAAACATATGTGAATAAAGTTTGCTCCAATTAATCTAAGGGCTATTTAGGAGCTACCTAGTGCTAGATTTGACAAGTGTGCACCACACCTAATCCACTAGACTCACCTAGGTCAAGCTACCCATCCATACCCCCTTAATAGTACGGTCAAAGGAAAAACAAAGTCCTAAACTACTCTAAGTGTCTTCTCAACATCAAACGACACTTAGAACTAGTCTATCCTTAACCTTGTCATCCATCCTTTGAAAACTAAAATGATTTCCATCGTAGGGGCATGATAACCATGATTGCCCAATCAATTTCCATTACCATGACCTAACTTAATTGCCTCTGCAAAACATACATTAGTCATAGTAATCGCGTATTGTCATTAATCATCGAAACCCAACTAGAGGCCTAGATGCTTTCAACGAGGAACACAGTGAGCAGCCGCTCATACAATGTGCTTGCCGACATCTTCTGCTACCTCCTTGCCCGGTCCTTGTGCTACTACAAGTGTCTATCGCTTCTTGAATCACGTCATCTCCGACTCCTATCATCGTAAGAAGCTTTCATAGACTGTCATCGGCTTCTTTGGCAGCTAGTGGAAGGACAATCGCCACTTCACTAGCTTCACCGGTGAACGGCCCTCCTTCTCCTTCTTGCCTTTCCCCCTTCAAAAAGTCCTAGTCTCAGATTGTTGCAGCATCCTCATCCTTTGCTGGTGTGCTAGGCTTGATAGATTACGATGCTATGTTATCTACAATCCGATGACCCACAAATGGCATGTACTATCGCGTAGCATCCATTCTATTGGTCAGGCTCGCTTAGGTTTTGACCCAACGTCCTTGCACTTCCATATGATTAAATTTGTTGAGGTGGAGTGTGTGTGCATAGGTGTGGATATCTACTCATCTAAAACTATAGCATGGATCTTTAAGGAATCTGAATGGGGCGAGGGTAGTATTGTTCTACGTTCAAAATCGAGTAGTATTTTTCTTAATGGTTTATGCACATGGTTGAGTACTCTGCGATAGTTACTGTGGATATGGAGGAAAAGACATGGAGGACAATTCGTAAACCAGGTGATGCTGAAATATCCATCCATCAAGCTTAGGGTCACCTATGTGTGTGTTGTGCTGATTTTCGCAAAGGTCTTGGCTCTTAGTGTGGATACTTGAAGACTATGGTACTGATAACTAGAGTTTGAAGCATGTTGTGGATACGGAGGACCTGTTTAGACACATGAATATTAAAGTTGGTTCTGAGTTTTATGATGAGGAGTATAGACTGATTACAGTTCACCTAGAATGTAATTTCATTTTTCTTGTTGGGAAGGATAGAACATTGATTGCATATGACATGGACCATAGAAAGGTTCATGTCCTCCATGCCTCTATCATCCACTTTTGTAGATCAAGAGGGCATTTCCATATGAACATGCCTTACTATCTTCCTTATGTTCCCTTGTTCATGGAGTCATTAACAGAGCAGTAAAGGTGCATTTCCTACATTTCATCGTCACGACAGTTTTTATTCAGGTAGGGAGTTGTTTTCATTCAATGTATGTATAGGCCAATTTTGGCTTGTTAACTAAAGGAATGTTATGTTCAATATTATTAATTCTGCTGCTTTGTTCAAGTTGTGGATCAGAGAGGTTCCATGGTGCATTGGCTACCAATCCGAAGGATACACTAATTATATTCATTTTGCCTTGCAAGCAGGAGTGCCACATAGAAGGAGCACATCTATGTCGTTTCGTTATGTAAGTCTATATAGATCAGTACCTTTAGTATGCTCTATGTACTGCTTGTGTTAGGACATTAATTGAGAAAGATGTTATGGTAGTGTCCATTGTTATTATAAAAAGTACTCTTATTTGTGAACATGATTTATGGATATAATGATTATATATCTGTATGCTTTGTGTTCATGAAGCTATTAAGGGCCTAGCTAAATTAGTAACTATTGTAAAACCAGATGAAATTTTGTCACCATCTGGTGTAAGTGACATTCATTGTTTTGTTATCACCACTGTCACTATACGTATGATATGGCAGGGATCAAAAGTATATCAATGTCGAATCCTTTAGTAAACCGACACTGACTAAACGATCATCAAAGGCGGATTGTGGTGCAAGGCGACGGTGACCATGACCTTTTTACTGGTGGATCATACGTTGAAGCGACAGTGAACCCGCATCACTGACAGTCGGGTCGAAGTACAAGTCAACGGTTCTGGTCACCACTACACAGGATATTGATGTGCCCACACGACAATTTTGATAGCCTCGTCACAGGCAGATCATTTGACAATGCGGCGGTGTTAGTGTACATCCACAGCTAGGTCATGGTCCAATGCGATGGAAGTAAGGACCTAATCATGGATAGATCATAAGGCATTATGGTGGTGTTAGTGTACACCGCAGTCAGTCCCAGATTCCGACGGTGAAGGCTATGGCCATCACTATCGATAACTTACCGTCGAGGCTGAAATGCGGCTGTGATGGGGTTACGATGTGGTTGTGAAAGGTCCGAGTGTAGTAGTATTAAAATTTGATGAACTATTATAAAATATTGTGTCTTTTTAGACTTGTGTCTTTTTTTTAACCACTTTGCCTAAGACTTGTGTCTTTTTAGATAATTTTTTAATAAGTTGTTCATCCCCTCTAGCCATCTAGATCCTTTCACCACTATAGGCCACCATTAGGCAGGCCGTTGGCCAGAATCAGCCCTCCACAAACCCTGCTAGCGTTCCTCGACATCGCACGCCACATCTGAACCTCGCCCCTGGGACCAACACAGGTGAGTAGAGAGGAGCGCCCGCTAGATGATTAGTTTATTGTCGTATTTGTTTCAGATATCAATTAGTGATTAGTTTTAAAATGACTATTCATGCCTCTCTAGTCAACCATCTCAACTTAACAGTTTAATGCGACTAGGTATCTTTATCTTCCTTTTCCTTTTCTCCTTTCTTTGGAAGTATAAGACACGCAAGAGTGGTGGTTTAAATTGGGCTTTTACAAACTTTTTTGCATAATATAAACATATTGCTTAGCCGAAACCACTCATATGCCTAAGGTTGACAACAAAAGAGTTATGCAACCTAATTTTTAATCCTGCTCTAACATAACAATTCTTAGAAATCACAAAAAAAAAAATAATTCTTAGAAAGTAAAATGCGGAAGCAAAGAAAGGGTTAGGTAGACTCAATCTTTTTCATGATATGTCCAAGTGTAGGTTCTCTTCATTTGTCCTCTTTGGAGAACATAGAACATATTTCAATAAGTTCATATATTTTTTTATTAAGTAGACCAATGTTTTTGGTTCAGTGGAACATTGTTTATTTGAACAAAAAAATATTGTAGATTCAGTTGAAAATCGTCAAAGAGAAAATTGTTTTTAGTTTAGAAGAAAAACATTATAGCTTTACACATGAAAAACATCCTAAGTTCGTGAATTGTTTTAGGCTCAAGTAAAAAGGGTTTCTAGTTTCAATTGAAAAAAGATGTTCAACCTTAATAAAATATAAAAATGTTCCATTTACCTATTTGTGATATACTAATAAAACATTATTTTTTCACTTGATTGAAATCAATGTTCCTCTAGCCTTGATAGTGTCCTGTATAAATAAAGAAATAAAAATATGAAATAAGAAGAATAATAAAAATAAAAAACAGTGAAAGAAAAAAAATAAATTGCAAAAGAAATACCCTACGCGAAAAACAACGGCCCAGAAAAGGCCCGTGCGGGTGCGCTCCCGGGCCGAACAACCTCGGACCGGGCTACCGCCGTACGCCGCATCTGTTCACCTTCACCCCGTGTGCTCTCTCTTGTCTCTTCCGCTTCTCTCTGTGCGACGGCTGCGTGGGCTACCGCCGCCGCCGCCGCCGCCGCCCTACGCCAGGTGCCGAGGCCTTAGCCGGTCTCTTTGTCGGCGACGAGAACCCAGCAGGTATTCCCACCCCCTCTCCTGCCTTCCTGCTATGCGAAACCGAGCACCCAAACCCTAAATTAGCTATCTGGCTATTTTGATTGATGCCTACTAACTTCCCTGCGCAGGCGAGCTAACGGCAAAACCGGTCAGGCCGTCCGGGCTTAACAGTTCGCGGCGATGGGCCGCCCGGAGCCGGTCGTGCTGTTCACTCAGACGATCCTCCACTCCCAGCTGGACGAGTACGTCGACGAGGTGCGGTTCCCAATCCCGTTTCTTCTCCCCTTTATTATTGTTAATAATAATAATGCGCTCTGGAATATCCGACCAAACTAGTGTTGAGTGAATAAAATGCTCTAATAGTTTGGTAGGCTGGTGTTGGGTACATGCAATGCACTTGCATGGTTAGGCAACGTTGAGAACAAGAGGTAATTGGAGTGATTTGATCTTAATGCACTAATTATGTAGATGAAGCGGTACAGTGAGGAAAATATTGTACCTAATCATGGTAACTAGGTTTAGGTCTCACAGAGACAGAACACAGCTAGCTGTTATTGCGGAAAACCTAAGAACTATTTCATTTTAGAAGTTCATGACATAGGATCTGTACTACCATGGCTCTGCATTTTCCTGTACAGTACAGTGAAATTGCTGCTGTCACCTAATTGAAACATAGTTGAACATACTGTATCATACATGGATGGATTAAATGCTAAATTGCTAATGAGATCCTGAACCCTGGACCAACTATTTATTGTCCCTGTTCGATACGATCGTCTGTATCTTAGAACCTATCTTTAATATATTTTCCACTAACCTATGAATGTAATGTTGGGATATGAATGAGTAGAAATCTGCACAGTTGGTACTCAACCTTGAGACGTTTTCCTCTAAGCCAAGAATCTAATTTTTAGCTGTCAATGATTGCAACTAACAAATGTCGAGATAACGGGAGTGGCATTCTCTTAAGTCTTAACTTCATATATGTTTCTTATCCTTAAGTGCACCTTACATCATGCAGGTGCTATTTTCTGAACCAGTTGTGATCACTGCTTGTGAGTTTCTTGAGCAGAATGCATCTCCTTCTACGCCAAACATTTCCCTTGTTGGGTAAGAAGCATTTCTTGTGAATCTTGTTTTTTGTGCTTACGACACTCTTGTATTTACGATATTTTTCTAATCAGCAAAAAGATGATCGTGATGTAAAGGTTACTTGTGACAGAATGTGTCCTGCAGAAGAGTGCCCTGTTGAACTTATTTGTCTATTTAAGTTTATCGAAAACGGGGATAACTTTTTGTTGTGAAGTATTAGTGGATTGCCCACCTCTTTCCAATCGCATAAGCTTTTGGGTCCATCTGGTTGGTGCATGAAACCTAACACTTTTATAACGTCTGATGATCTTGATGTTTGACCGTTTTGATATATTGGTGATAGGATTTGCTTATGTGACTGCATATAGTAAATATGTTAATTACCTTCATTTGTCCCTTTTGACCCTTGAAGGTTTAATGCCATGCCTTGGCAACTATTTAGGTGTTCGATGAGAGTGTTCCTTTTGCTTTTGTACTGTGGAACAACAGCTAAATCAGATAAATTATTTATCAAGTGCTTATATTTCTATGAGTAAAAGTTGAAAAAGATCCAAATGTTTGGAATGATTTTATTTGGTTAGAACATGTCTTAAGGAAAATATTCTTTTTACAGTTCTGAAGCATGCTGAAAACAACAATGGTTGCATCAAACTTGGATTGCATACAAGTTTGCTTATGCCATTTAACCTAACTACAATCATAATAACAATTGTAGATAGTAAAAATATTTCAAAACATGGAAGGATCAAACAAACACTCTCAGTTTTATCTTTTTTTTTAATCTTGCAAATACGATTATGCATCTGAATTTTTCATGTATATGGGCCATGCGTTACAGCTGACAATTTTCAAGAACCTTTGTAAACTATATAAGGCATGCCATTTTTGAAGAGTTTGCAAAGTTTTTAGTTAGTTATTTTTCCCCACAGGGAATGACCTATGGACTATGGTAATACGTGTATCGACAATAATCCTTGGTAGTAGTCATGTTGGTGGCAATACTTTATATGCAGATGCCAATGATTTGTGACTTCTTGTTTTGTTGTTTCTTGTGGTAGTAATGTTAAATTATAGTACCCATTCAGTTCATTAAGCCTGAGACAATCTTCTTAAAACACTTTTTTTTCCTTTTAAGATTTGATACAACTTGCTGGTAATGATTGATGCTTTTGTTTCTTTAGAGTAAGATTCCAGTTCCTTCAGTTTGGATTTCCTAATATAGTTGTACTAATTGTTGACCTGTGCAAGGAGCATGTGCACATTTTTTTTTATTAACAACACTGCTTTTGTTTATGTTGATTGATGAGCCATGTTCCCTGATTACTACTGTTGTTGTTATATCCAGTGCTACGTCGCCACCTTCATTTGCTTTGGAAGTGTTTGTTCACTGTGATGGGGAGTCTCGATTTAGGCGTCTTTGCCATCCTTTCTTATATTCACATTCTTCATCCAATGTGCTTGAAGTTGAGGTATGAATAAATTCATAGTTTCTAGTTTGTCTTGTTCTCTTAACTGGCACTTCTTATTTTGTTGCTACTGTTATCCATATCTTGCTGAGGTAAGGATTGTCGTAGTCCAGGTTGGGTAAGGATCTCAATGTGTGAGGGTAGGACGCCTGTCCTTTGACTGGTCAGGAGCTCTTCTCCTATGCAGCTTGCCAAGAATCTGGCCGGTTGAAGAAAGAGGCTGACCCAAAAGAACATTTTGTATATTTTCTTGCTTATGAATTTCAAGGTTATTTAGATGATTGATAGAGAGCCTCTGAAAATGTGTTGTCTAATCTTTTCAAATTTCAACTCATCGAGATAATGTTCTGGCCAGCTAAAATATCATGTAACTGATCTTATCATAAGAAGCTAATTTATCACTTATAGAGAAACAAGAGTTCTTGTTTAAGATATGAATTAGTTCTAATTTTGGCTGCAGCCATCGCAACACTACTTCAGGTTTTGTTCATACCACACTCTTTAAGCACCTAATTTCTCTTTAAGCAGTATCGATATGATAGACTTTCTCTTCAGCTATGGTAAACTATTGGCTGAACAGGATTAGGAACCATTGATCTGAAATGTGAAAAAATTCACTAACTTAACATATAACATTGTTATGGCTTTTAGTCCCAGAGTGTGGTATGAACAAAACCTGCAGAACACCCTCAACTGAGGATGGGATTATCTGCTTACCCTTTTATCCATCTGGAAGATGTGAATCTTTGCAGTTTAATGATCAGTAGTAAGTTTTAACTGCAATTTCTAGATCTAAAGATATTTTATGTGTGTATGACAGATAGGACAGTGGATAGGATTTAGGACTTCAAATAGTTGTTTATTTCAGATCTATAAATTGCAATAAGTGATTGTAAGACCCTGAACTTTCCAGAGTCTGACATTGAGTCCTTGAACTCAGAGCTGCAAAATTATTTAAAGATTCTTTGGGAACTGTTTAATGAGTGTTTATAAAATGGTTTTAAGTTGTTAGTTAAGGTCCTATTTAATAGTACAATCCTTTGTTTAGTTCTGCCTCCAATAAACCATATTAGGATTTGAAAAATCTTTCGAAGTATACTTTGACTATAGTACTTTGTCTTACAATATATTACCAATTACTACATGCCAATCTCTATCTCTATCTATATATCCTATAATCCTAAACCCTACTATAATTCTATCTCGACATGCAAACCATCCACATCAGCAGCCCACTAGCACTTGCAACTGTGGCACCTATCTATTCATGCAAGCTATCCACCTCAACAAGCCACATCATCCACTAACATGCATTTATTTGTCCACATCAGCATACCACACCATCCACTAAAATTCATTCACATTCCCCACAGCAATGTGTGGGGTATGCTTCTAGTGTCTTACTAAAATACATGTGAAATACAAATCAATTGATGCATCTTTTGTGCACTAAATAATAACTATACATATATTTTGACTAATGATGTCAAAGTTTGACTTTTTTGAATTCTCGTACTGCACCCTATATATTTTAAAACGAGGGAGTAATAGTATCAACTACTTTGTTCTTTGTTTTTTTTTTAATTTTCTTTTGTGAAAAAGATATGATGAAGCTCATCATTTTGTGTTCGGAAAACAGATTTTCAGTATCCTTATTTTATCCTAACAAACAAAATGTGGCCCTTATTAAAAAACAATTAAAATGTGGTATTTAAACTCTATTTGACAAATGACATTTTTTGTAAAGCTGAATATTCAAGCAACCATAAGTCAGCAGCAGTTCTATGCTTTCTAATTGGTAGTCAGTCATGGATAATATTACACCTTGACTCGAACTAATTTACAGGTCACTGGTGTCAGATGTCATGCTTATTGAGCCCTCTAGTAACAGATTTTCTTACTGGGCACTGGCAATTTACAATTTAATAGACATTGGAAATACAGCCAAACATGTTTGAGGACTTCTGTTGCTCTTTACTTAGTGTGGACTGCCTTGTTCTAGATTTTCTGCTTGTTATCTAAATCATGTGGCAGTCATTGACTTGGTAGTATTTGTCACATCTGCTTGTCTGATATTGTGGGGCATGATTCTTCTTTCGCTTCACACGAATTTCATTGTTTTTTTTAATTTGCAGGCTATTGTGACGAACCATTTAGTTCTGCGTGGAACTTATCGCAGCCTCACCCTTGTAATATATGGCAATACCGCCGAAGACCTTGGTCAATTCAACATAGAACTAGGTCTGGACCATTCTCTTGCGAATGCTGTTAGCTCTCCATCAGAGGGAAAGCTTGAAGACCTCCCACCAGCGCTACATTCATCCAAATTGTCATTTGAAGAATCATTATCATCATTGAAACCGTTGAGTTTTCATGCCACTGATGTTGACTTATCAATTGAAGCGAAGAAGGTCTTACATTTGGCTCTGAAAATGTACCAAATGTCTGATGTGGAAAATCTTATTCCTAACCTAAGAAGCGCAGTTCTCTCAGCTATTTCTAAATATGTGACTGCTAGTACAAACCATATTCTACATACTTCGAGTCAAGACTCAGCAAATGCGTTCACCAAGAGTGATTTTGATTCTCAGGAAATTTACAAAATTCTTGCTGAAGCTGGTAATGAGCTCTCTGAAATTTGGAAAAATGTCCATGCTGTTACTGACAGTAATCTTTTCAATGATAATGGTTTTACCATTGGAGTAGATGAAGACTTGCCCACGACCAAGATTCTAATTGAGTTGTTTAACCAATGTTTCCCATATTACAAGAATTTTTCTTTATTTGATCTACAATGTCCTTCTCAGGTATATTATGTGATGTTATTTGATTGGCTACACATCTATTTAATGTTCAACATTTTTTTTTATCTCACGCCAATTCGATTTCAGAACAAATGGTTGGTCCTGTCTTTGAGTTTGGTTCTCCTGCTATGCTCCTCAAAGGAGAGTTGCTTTTATTTTGTTGATACTGGTGGGATGGAGCAAATCATTAATCTGCTTTGCTGGAAGACACCAAAATCTGCAGCTACCACATTGCTTCTCCTAGGTATTGTGGAGCATGCTACTCGGAATGGTTTTGGATGTGAAGCTTTCCTGGGATGGTGGCCGCAAACTGAGCACAGCAGTATACCTGTTGGCAGCAGCGATGGCTATTGCTCTTTGCTGAAGCTTCTACTGGAAAAGGAAAGGCATGATATTGCCTCTCTAGCTACATATGTTCTACAACGCTTGCGTTTTTATGAGATACTATCTAAATACGAGGTTCGAAGTACCCCCCTCCTAACCCCCTACCGACTGATCTTTGTATTCAATCTTAATGCATTGTTTTGTAGTTTTATATATGATAACGTTGATGATGCGAAGCTCTTGGTTGTTTTGCAGTCTGCGGTAGTCAAAGTGATTTCCAATCTTCAGGATGATAAACTTTCTACTGATGGAGTTCCATTTCTTATTTCTGCTAGTGTTGAACTTGCTGAAATGCTGGTAAGACTCACTTTGTCCTTTTACAGGCAAACATTCTTTACAGCTGTTTGTACAGTGCATCCTCAAAAGTGATGGGCTACATTGTGACTTTATGTTGACAAATGTTGATGCAGAAATTGATAATTTGCTGTGGCCCTATTGAAGATCCGTCACCAGTGGCTACTGCAAGAAGAATATTTAAGTCTGAACATTTAGAAGGCTTGCTTTCGTACAAAGCAACAATTGATCTTATAACTTCGTCTAAATACAGTTTTTTGCAGTATGATACTGATCCATACTTATTGTCTCTTATCCAGGTAATACTGTTAATTTGCATTGCTGTTTCTACACATATTTTGTACCTATGTGGTCTGAGCGTGATCATAGTTAGGTTAATACTCGTGTGTCAATTTGCATTATCTTCTCTGTTTTTATGTTATTATTTTATATAACTTCATTGTCCTATATTACACAGTTGCACGTATTCTGTACCTATATGCTCTTCTGCTGTTTTGACAGGCTATGAATGCTTTGTGCTCTCAACATTTCATGTCTGTTTCTAGGAATTAGGGTCCAAACCTTACTAGCTCTTTGATCTTATAAGTCTAACATCTCTATTATGGTGCTGTCTGGGGCCAAGGTCTGACACAGCTTGCATTGGGTTGAGTTGAGTCCTGGTAGTAGTCCTTGTTTCTCTTTTCTGTTTGTTGCAGACTTTCTACTTCTTTGATTGGGTGGTATAACTGGATCTTTATTCTTAATGCAACGATACACAGTTCTCTCATGTACTTGAGAAAATTTTGTGATGCTATTCTATTTCGCTGTTACAATTCCACTGAGGCTGCTGTAACCATTGTATCTCATTTGTTCTTTTCCTGTTAGCCTCTATTATTGGCCTTTCTAGGATTCCACAATTTCCAATCAGAACGGGTTTGACCCATCCCTTGCATTCTGATATGAAAAATTATGATGAGCTGATGGTCATACCATTCTTTATCTTGAAAATAGTAACTTTTGCTAGCTATCCAGGCAACAGTCCCAACAAGGGTCAGCTTTGAGCCCTTATTTGTTTGCTTTAGTGATGGATGAGGTCACAAGGGACATACAAGGGGACATCCCTTGGTGTATGCTTTTCGCGGACGATGTAGTGCTAGTTGATGAAAGCCGGACAGGTGTGAATCAGAAACTGGAGTTATGGCGGGAGACTTTGGAGTCCAAAGGTTTTAGACTTAGTAGAACTAAAACTGAGTATATGAGATGTGACTTCGGCACTACTACTCGGGAGGAGGAAGATGTTAGTTTGGAAGGTCAAGTAGTGCCTAGGAAGGATACCTTTCGATATTTAGGATCAATGCTACAGAGGGACGGGGATATTGATGAAGATGTTAGCCATAGAATCAAAGCAGGGTGGATGAAGTGGCGGCAAGCGTCTGGTGTCCTATGTGACAAAAGGGTACCACAGAAGCTAAAAGGCAAGTTTTATAGGACGGCGATTAGACCTGCTATGTTGTATGGTGCAGAATGTTGGCCTACGAAAAGACGACATATTCAACAGCTAAGTGTCGCGGAAATGCGTATGTTGCGTTGGATTTGCGGTCATACAAGAAGGGATCGAGTTCGGAACGATGATATACGTGAGAGATTAGGGGTAGCGCCAATTGAAGAAAAGCTTGTCCAACACCGATTGAGATGGTTTGGACATGTGCAACGGAGACTTCCAGATGCACCGGTGCGTAGTGGAATCCTAAGTCAGGATAGTAACGTGAAGAGAGGCAGAGGAAGACCGAAGTTGACTTGGGTAGAGGCAATAAAAGGAGACTTGAAAGGATGGAATACACCCAAAGACTTAGCCTTAGATAGGAGTGCTTGGAAGATAGCTATTCACGTGCCTGAACCTTGATTGTTTCTGTTGGGTTTCAACTCTAGCCTACCCCAACTTGTTTGGGACTTAAAGGCTTTGTTGTTGTTGTTGTTGATCCAGGCAACAGTCCCAACCATAGGAGCAAGCATATATGTTCTTTTGATTCTGATGCCAAATTGAAGCTAAGATAGTACCACCCTCTGTCCCAAATTGTAGGTCGTTTTGGATTTTCTAGGTACATAAATTTTGTTATGCACCTAGATATACAATATATCTAGATACATAATAAAATTTTTGTATCTAGAAAAGTCAAAACGACCTATAAATTGGAACGGAGGGAGTAAATGAGTTTGGCAAAAAGAAAATGATTTGGAGAATATGTGATCTGTGGCGTTGCCTAACTGGGCAACTGGATAAAGCAAATTGATCAACTGCAAAATCGCACAAGATGAAAAGTATTTTATTGGCCATCTGTTGATTATCAATTTTAACTACTTAAAAGCACAAGATAAGAAATATTTTAACTTAGCTTCATAAACGAAATGATTTATGGGAATGCATTCTACAATCTGTTGATTATCAGTATTCATAGACGTCATAAATGCACTTGTTTTATAAGCTTACAGCTAAATTCGTTACTTGAGATACAATGTCTTTACTTCTGTGTTCTTTATATGCAGGAAATAAGTTTTTTTCCTCTGTCAGCGGCCTTATTGTCATCACCTATATTGCATTTAGCCAGTGGCCCTGCTGCCGAAATTTTGATGGGGATAGCATCATCAATTGAATCTATTATCCTCTCCCTACTCTTTTGTCGTTCAGGTTTTGATCAGCATTTTACCTTTCTTAAACTGGAAACATCTTAATATCCATTTTCCTGAAATTCTGACTGAACTTATTCTTTTATATTCCCAGGGTTATCATTCTTGCTCAGTCAACCTGAAGCAACTGAGCTTATCGTTCTTTCTCTTCAAGATGCAGAAAATATGAATAAAGCAGAATGCATAACTCTTCGACAGGCTTTTGTTCTTTTATCAAAAGGGTTCTTCTGCCGCCCAAAAGAAGTTGGAATGATCACAGAATTACATCTAAAAGTGGTTTGTGCAGGCCTCATTGCATCACACCTATTCAATTTCTATTGTTTTATAAGAGCTTTTTCACAGACACATATTCAACACTCTGAAGAGGTCGATGAAAGAAAGGGTGTCATGTGGGGCATGCCCTACTGGCCTACTGTTGGTCAAGGGCTGGCAACTTGGCTTTATGCTGCCATGAAACTAAAATATATAAGATTATACAATTCAGTTTTAAGAATGTGGACTCTTTCTAAAGAGGATGCCATTATGGAATAAAGGATATCATGAAAGAAAGGATAAAAAAGAAATTATCTCTAGTATTCCCCTTCTCCACATCTCCATCTCCTGCCCTGGGCTAGACAACCAGTGTTCTGTGTGTGTTTTCACATGTTTTTGTGAAATCATTCAGTTCATCATACTATGTATCATTTTGTCCATGCTATGAGTGCAGTTACATATACTACTCTCTCTGTTCCAAATTATAAGACGTTTTGGCTTTTTTAGATTCATAGCTTTAGCTACGCACCTAGATATAAGTTATGACTAGATACATAGTAAAAATTATGTATCTAGAAATGCTAAAATGTCATGATTTGGAATGGAGGGAGTATTAGTTATATTATGTCACTTGTAGGAACATAATTTATGGAGCGGTATAGGGAGAAGAAGAAGGGCCTACACATGGTTTTTATTGTCTTGGAGAAGGCTTATGATAAAATACCAAGAAATGTTATGTGGTGGGCTTTGGACAAACATAAAGTCCCAACGAAGTACGTCGGGCTCATTAAGGACATGTACAACAATGTTGTGACTAGTGTTCGAACAAGTGATGGAGACACGGATGACTTCCCGATTAGGATAGGATTACATCAAGGGTCAGCTTTGAGCCCTTATCTGTTTGCCTTAGTGATGGATGAGGTCACAAGGGACATATAAGGGGACATCCCTTGGTGTATGCTTTTCGCGGACGATGTAGTGCTAGTTGATGAAAGCCGGACAGGAGTGAATCAGAAACTAGAGTTATGGCGGGAGACTTTGGAGTCCAAAGGTTTTAGACTTAGTATAACTAAAACTGAGTATATGAGATGTGAATTCGGCACTATTACTCGGGAGGAGGAAGATATTAGTTTGGAAGGTCAAGTAGTGCCTAGGAAGGATACCTTTCGATATTTATGATTAATGCTACAGAGAGACGGGGATATTGATGAAGATGTTAGCCATAGAATCAAAGCAGGGTGGATGAAGTGGCGCCAAGCATCTGGTGTCCTATGTGACAAAAGGGTACCACAGAAGCTAAAAGGCAAGTTTTATAGGACGGCGATTAGACCTGCTATGTTGTATGGCGCAGAATGTTGGCCTACGAAAAGGCGACATGTTCAACAGATAAGTGTCGCGGAAATGCGTATGTTGCATTGGATTTGCGGTCATACAAGAAGGGATCGAGTTCGGAACGATGATATACGTGATAGATTAGGGGTAGCACCAATTGAAGAAAAGCTTGTCCAACACCGGTTGAGATGATTTGGACATATCCAACGGAGACCTTCAGAGGCACCGGTGCGTAGTGGAATCCTAAGCCAGGATAGTAACGTGAAGAGAGGCAGAGGAAGACCGAAGTTGACTTGGGTAGAGGCAATAAAAGGAGACTTGAAAGGATGGAATATACCCAAAGACTTAGCCTTAGATAGGAGTGCTTGGAAAACAGCTATTCACGTGCCTGAACCTTGATTGCTTCTGCTGGGTTTCAACTCTAGCCTACCCCAACTTGTTTGGGACTTAAAGGCTTTGTTGTTGTGTTGTTGTTGTTGTTGTTGTTGTTGTTGTTAATTTACATGCAAATAATTTATCAGATCTGAACTGTCTATAGTCTCTTATTTCTAATGATAATAATATTCTTCTCTATAGGCAAGTGCTGCCAATAGGATACCCTCAGTTCCTTCAAATTCTGACGAACTTTTGTGGGTTCTTTGGGAACTTCGTGCCATTTCAAGGTCAGTATTGAAGATAGCGTTACATTTACTTGTGCATATGAACAGTTGTGTAAAAGAATAACGAGAGGCTGCAAATAGAGATTATCATCCAATTTTTTTCCAGTATCCTGCTCAGATTCTTTTTCTGACAAAATTATCTTTTCCACAATAATCAATAATAGAACACCACACTAATATTTTCTGGATGTCCAGTGATGCATCGGTTTCCTCTCAGTGCTCTAGTTAAAAACCTGCAAATTTTATATTTTAACTAAGACTTGTATCTAAAATTGAAGATGCCTAGTTAAATTCTCAACACAAAGGTTTGCACTTCTGGAAAGGGAAAGATCCAACATCTTTATTTGTAGACTTTTCAATGACTCCATATGATGTTCACCACATAGGTTTACATTGTGATACAGGTCTGATTCTGGTCGGCAAGCATTATTAGCTCTTGGGTATTTTCCTGAGGTACACTCTGTTTGTCTACGTCTACTATTCTCTTACGGAAGTTATTGAGGGAGTTACCTATGTGCCACTAAAAAACCTTGTTCACCCATATGTACGACAGAAAAATCCTCCTCCCCCATGTACCATGGCGTCAAGTTTCTCTGTTTCCCTGTGCCACTACTGTCAAGTTTTGCCTACATACTCCCTCTGTCCTGAAATATAACGGATTTTCTCTTGTCTTAGGTCAAACCATACTAAGTTTGATCAAGTTTGTAGAAAAGGACAATAATAACATATACAATATCAAATGAGCTTCATTAGATACAATATGAAATGTGTTTTCATAATTTAGCTCTTTGATGTGATAGATTTTTTTTTTTTGACAAAAATCTTTGATGTGATAGATTTTAATACTCTTCTTTACAAACTTGGCCAAACTTAGAATAGTTTGACTGAGGACAACTGAAAATCCATGTTTTTTAGGACGGAGGGAATAATTGTTAATCATGTGTGTGGAAAAGATTGTATTACGCTTTAGTTCAGTAATAGGCTGCTTGTTTTCGTTCCCCATGCCATTCAGACAAAATAACACAGCCAAAGAAACACACACACACACACACACAAAAAAAAAAAAGACGCTAGGGGGCGCTCCTTGGCACAGAAGCATCCATTCCATGGCAGTGCTTGGGTTATCCCAGACTTGGCAGAACCCGCTCACCACCTGTGGGGATGAGTGCCCTGCTGCAAGCCATCATCGTCGGCCAGGCTCAGATCAAGTAAAGCAGATGAACAAATATGTATATGGAAGGGGGAGAAGAGCATGCTCACTGAAGCAGATGAAGACGACCTGCAGCGGGAGGATGATGTGTCAGGCAATGGTGAGGTACATCATGCACATGGGGTCCACAGGCTTGGGCCGCATCTTGTTCATGTCCCCCGGGGATCTCTGGGCACAGGCACAGCAGCATGCGGCCATGTTTTAAAGGCGGCTAGGCGTCCAGGCGAGTGCTTGGTACGCCTGGACGCCTAGGCGGCGCCTAGGCGACAAGGCGCCACTGTTTCCCAAGGCGAGCTGGGTACGCCTGGACGCCTAGGCGTCGCCTAGGCGACGCCTAGGCGACGCCTTTAAAACACTGGCATGCGGTCATCGTCCCCTGCCCCCTCCACGGCGTTCGAGCTGTTCAGGAACGCACCCATGCGCCACTGCAGCACTTGCTCTGCGGCGTCGGCGTCTGCTCATTGCTCGAACGCGAACGGTACCGCATAGTCCGTCAGCAAGCCCAAATTGCTGTTTGGGCCCGGCACACCTTGGTGTAGATGCAGTCAGGGTGTCCGCATGCAGTCTGTCGGTGATGTTCTGCTGTGCTCATCGGGGATCGTCACTGGCGAGACGACAGACATGTTGCAAGGCTAGGTGCCGACGATGTGAGTACATGCATCGGCAAGGGCCTTGTGCCCAGGATCCCGGTGGCGAGGCTCTGCTTCCTTGCCTGCTCTGGCCTCTCTGTTGACCAGGGAAACATAGCATGTCAGCCTCGGAAGGACAACTCGCCGCTGTGGCCATGGCTATAACGAGGAGGATGATCTTGGCATGGGGTCAGGGTCAACTCCAGTCAAGGAGAAGGGTTATATCTCCTTCAAGCAAGGGCAAAATTGTCTGTTAAAGCAAAAAGTAACAGCACAAGTAGACCTAACGGGTGACAAGTAGGCAGAACTTGACAGTAGTGGCACTGGAATGGAAAATTGGAAGCTGTGGCACATGAGTTAAGATGTTTTTTTTTCTTTTTTACATATGGGTGAGCAAGTTTTTTTAGTGGCACATGGGGAATTCTCTCAAAAGTTATTTGGGTTTGTGAGTGATGTCAATATTTTTGTTGCAGGCAATATCAGTTCTACTGAGATCTCTCTATTCATATAAGGATCTTGATTCAGTCATGGCTAAGAATGGTTGAGAATCTTCTGGATCCTTCCATTTGATTTAGTGTTGTATTCATGAGCTTACATGTCTTTGTGTCTGTCTGATCTCAGGAGGGTCGCCTTTGGGTCTTGCAATTTTCCATTCAGCTGCAGAAATTCTTGAAGTTTTGGTTGCGGATTCAACTGCTTCATCACTTAAATCATGGATTGGGTTTGCTGTTGATCTGCACAAGGCTCTGCATTCATCTTCTCCTGGTTCAAACAGAAAAGATGCACCGACAAGGTTGCTTGAATGGATTGATGCTGGTGTTGTTTATCAGAGAAATGGTGCTCGCGGGCTTCTTCGTTATTCCGCTATTCTCGCATCTGGTGGAGATGCTCATCTTTCTTCAGGAAATGTGCTTGTGTCAGATTCAATGGATGTAGAAAATGTAGTTGCAGATTCAAATAGTAGCTCAAATGGTCAGGTCATTGATAATCTTCTTGGTAAACTTGTTGCGGATAAGTATTTTGACGGAGTTGCCCTATGCAGCACTTCTGTGGTCCAATTAACAACCGCTTTCCGTATCTTGGCATTTATTTCGGATGATAAGGTAAGAAACTCATGCTCATGGGTCTCATGGAAAACCCATTTATTCATGACTTATAGTTCGCGATGACATGCTTACCTTTTTGCTATCTGCAAAGGCCGTGGCGTCATCCCTTTTTGAAGAAGGCGCCATAACTGTTATATACATAGTCCTGATGAACTGCAAGTCTATGCTTGAGCGTTTATCAAATAGTTATGGTGAGTGCAACATGTTTTATATTTTTCTACTGTGACATGGAATTTGTGACAGCAGTATATCTTTAGATTCTTGTATGTATTCATGAATCTTTGTGTGCTCTTTTTTGTCCTAAAACTTCAAAATTATTCTTCAGATTACCTAGTTGATGAAGGGGCTGAACTGAGTTCTACCACGGAATTACTTCTAGATCGAACACATGAGCAAGCTATTGTTGACCTCATGATTCCCTCACTTGTCTTGTTGATAAATCTCCTTCATATATTACGTGTAAGCTGCACTTCCTATTCTCTGTGACACGATCAATATGGATATATCTTCTGCGTATGAGCACAACAATTGTTTCAAGCTGATTTTGTGGTCTTGGTTATCTTTTCATTGCAGGAAACAAAAGAACAATACCGCAACAAAAAACTTCTTAGTTCTCTTCTGCAGTTGCATCGAGAAGTTAGGTTGTGCATATCACGTTCCATTTTATACCTCCTACCCTTCCCTCTCAATCTCTCTGTCTAACAATGTCTACAATTCTATTCTTGCAGCCCGAGGCTAGCAGCTTGTGCTGCAGATTTGTCCTTCATGTTTCCTACTTTTGCTATCGGTTTTGGTGTTGCTTGCCATCTTATCACGTCAGCACTTGCTTGCTGGCCGTTGTATAATTGGGCACCTGGTCTGTTTCATTGCCTTCTTGAAAATATCGAGGCTACTAATGCGTCCGTACCATTGGGCCCAAAGGCTGCTTTTAGTCTGCTTTGTCTTCTGGTAAGCATTTTGGCTACTTTTGCACCTCTGGGACTGAGGATGTGAGAACAAATGGATCATCCAATCCTAAGTAGGACCTAAAGCTAACGTTTTGGTCTGTGGAAGAATATTTGCTCCATCACCATATCATCCTTAGTAAGCTTCAACCAATATCGTGGGTTGTGGCACATGTCCTCAAACCTAATGTCTAATTTGAGATGACTATAAATTTCCTTTTCTTATCCCTCTGTTCCAAATTATAGTTCACTTTAGCTTTGTCCTAAGACAAACTTCTCTAACTTTGACCAATTTTTTTGGAAAAATATATTAACATCTACAAGTTAGAGTAAATGCATTACCAAGTTTGAGTAAATATATTTCAAAGGGAGTCTATCTAATGAAACTAATTTGCTACTACAGATGTTGATACATTCTATAAATTGGTAAAGAAATTTGACTTAGGAGAAAGCTAAACTGAACTATGATTTGGAACAGAAGTAGTATTGATGCCATCTTTATAGTTTTTTTTTCTACTGCTGTTCTCATATCTTGTGTGCATTGTAGGGTGATCTATTCCCAGATGAAGGCATATGGCTATGGAAAGTTGAACTTCCTTCTCTGAGTGCCATTAGATCTTTGAGTACTGGAACAGTGCTTGGGCCTCAAGTGGAGAAAGAGGTGAATTGGTACCTGCATCCTGAACATGTGGCCATATTACTTGTGAGGCTGATGCCACAACTTGATAGACTTGGTCATATCATTGATAACTTTGCTACTTCGGTATGTACTGGCTTTATTTCTTTTGCTTATCATATCACTCCAAAGCAAATGGCTTCTTTTCTTTATCACTTTTTACATAAATCATCGTATATTGCAGGCCTTGATGGTGATACAGGACATGCTTCGTGTTTTCATTGTTCGTGTTGCCTCAGAAAAGATTGAGTGTGCAGTTGTTCTTCTACGCCCTATATTTATATGGTTAGACGATAAAGTTGACAAAACTTCCCTGTCAGAGAGAGAGATCTTTAAGGTATGAGAATGTGCAGTGATTATGCTTGCATAATATATGTGCTATCACTTTAATTTGGTGATTGTAAATGCATTACTGTTGGAATTCTTGGAGTTAGGTGGGCATTTACCTCATGAGAAATGCAATCCATTGTTTGACCAGTTCTTGAAGGCCAGCTATTTTTTTTTGTATGATTGTATGATTTTGTTGCATTTTTTTTAGTAAGGTGAATGTGAGCTTGTCTATATGCTGATGCAAGCACTTCTTTTATGCACAACTCACTTATCTATTGGAGTCTTCTGAGTTTCACCTAAATTTGTTAGGTTCCTGGAACAGGGATCAATCCAAAAGCCTTGTTCTGGTTTCTCCTTTTTGTCTGGATGCATTGGTTTGCTTTTCTTTTTTCTTTTCCCTTTATGTGCTTGAACATACTAAACAATCAGTTCTGCTGGGATAACCCACCAAAGACCTTGATGCTTGCCACTGTGGTGCTGGGGTGTCCTGAAAATTTGCTAGATTCTGGTATGAATCTCCTGTCTGCATTTTGAGAAGTTTCTGTTTTGAACTGTATGGCACATTTCTAGATGTGCCGTGAATCGTCTTTGGAAATCGATCAAGCGTCAAACTTCAGAAAATTCTATTTGTGTGCCAATTTAACAATGAAGCATGTAACACTCAGGTTATTTTCTTGGCATCATAGAATGGTTGAAGGAGCCTCTTTTTTTCTGTTCCTAAAATTCAGTTCTGTCATCATTTATTTGGTAAAAACTCAGCATTGGCAACCTGAAGTTCTTTATCCATTTCCAGGTGCATCAGTTGCTTCAGTTTACTGTAAAATTATCTGAGCATCCTACTGGCAAGGTGAGAGGTTCTTTGCTATCTATGATTCTTGGAAGCTGTTTCTCTTGTGGTCCCTTCTCATTTCTCTTAATTCAGGTATTGCTTTGGAGGATGGGATTCACAAGGATTCTTAGAAAGTTACTACAGAATTGTAGCCGAGCATCTTTTTCGGATGATAATCAGACTTTTGGAATGGCGGCCTCTAAGAATGACCTCATGCTCAAATGGAGGATCCCTTTATTTAAATCTATTGCATATATCTTTAGTATAGACCCGTCTAATAATGAGAAGGCTGTTATTGAAGAGTAAACATACAATCACGCCGTTATTTATTTAGAAACATATTTCTTATTTACGTACTAAAACTAATGATTTTCCATTCAACTAGGTCCCTGAATGAGAAATCTGTTCATGAATGCCCTCTTGTCATGCATCACCTCATGATGTTCTGCCAGGTACATTTCTTTTAGTTTGTTTATCATTAGTCTATTCTTGTGAAAACATGGGTTTTGATGCGTATTGAAACACTCTTCATAGTTCATAATATATTACTTGTTTATTTATTTGATCCCCAAGCTTCGCTTCATGATGTCAGTATTGTCATGTTCTTAAGTTATCCTGCTCTGAAGGAATTAGATATGATTTGAGATGACCCTGTGTGTTTTGATTTGGCCCGAGAGTTGGCAATAAGAACAGACAATTAGGCACTTGTTGGTTCCACATGAAATTACATCATCAAATTTTGTAATGTTGGGCCACATGGTAATAATGGTGAGAACTTCTGGAGCTTTCAATTGTGTTTTGAGTCCACCTAGTTTATATGGTAAATACTTGTAGCCTTGTAAGAGGCTAGGAGCTGGGGTTTTGGTACACTAATCCATTTGGCATGGAAAACCTCAAAAATCAGCTTTAGATTCAAAATGGTTGCTCTTAGACAACAGAAGGAAACCGCGAAGGTGTTGACCTGGGATGCTGAAAATTTTTCTAGATACCTGCTGACTGTTGCTTTTCTATTTTTCTTCTTTGCCAGGGTTTTACAGACCTTATTATTGAAACTGTAATTCCCTTTGAGTCTAAAGTAATGTATGCAATCATCTTAAGATATCCCAGTACATGCAATCATTTTTGGTGTACAAACTTATGTATATTCGGAATAAGAAATACCTGGATGAAAGAGATATGAACTTTAGAAATTTAATTATTTACTGTACTGCATATTTTCCTTAATGCTGTGGGAAAGTAATAGTATGTTGGAAAAGTTAACAATTGGAAATTATACTCATTTTGATAAAACACTATGTATGTAGAAGTTTTAAAAAAGGTCTAAAAAAACATCAGCAATAAATGAGGCAGAAAAATATAATTTCCAATAGGTGTGACAGTGTAAACATTGAACAGTAGATTTGCACTATTGCACTTGCATTTCTTCTCTCTTTTTTGTATCTAGCAGATGGGATTATATTTGTTCTTGAGTGTTATACGGATGCTGGACATTCTCTTGCCTGTAGCTGAGATGTCTTTGAGCATATTAGAAAACTTGTTAGCTTATTTCCACCTGAAGTACTACTTCCTAATGTATTCATCACTGTTTTAACTGAGTCGTATAATATGCCACTCTAATTTGAAATCATTAACAAGTTATAATCTTTATTAAAAAAATTAATATCATTCTTATATCTTTGTTCAAATTTAGTTTATATTATTTCTGTGATTCATTATAATGTTTATCATGTTATAATATAAATACCCCAGGTTTTGCCTGTTGGCTCGGAAATGTTAGCATGTTCGTTGGCGTTCAAGGAATTGGCTTCTTCTTATACCTGTAGAAGTGCAGTAACTTTGATATTGTCACAAATACATACTTCCAACAAAGATGTTCTTGAAAAAGATGAGAGTGACCCTAACCATAACTTGCCAACTCTGGATGGTTGGAATTGCTTTTCCTCATTGTTCAAGTGCTGGAAGAAGCTTGTAAAATATATTGGTTCTAATCAACCAATGGATTATTTAGTAGAAACTATTTATTCCTTGACACTAGGTGCTATCACCCTCAGCCAGTGTGGTGAAAAGTAAGTGTTGCTTCCTCTTATTGCTTTGATGTTTCAATTGTATAGAGGTATTATTTGCAGTTACATGTTGTCAATGTTCATTGGGTGAAGCCATTTTATTTAGCAAACTTGCCTTTTGCTGTTGCTTTCTGTTTGTTGAGGTAGTCAACATATGCTAATTTCTACAGAACTGTGTATATTGTGTTTACCTTGTGCCATGTCTGTGGGTCATGCATGTTTGGGGAGATAGCCATCTCCATACACCCACAATCCATGTAGGATCCTATTATCTATACATATGGGTATAAGACCATCCATGTAGGATCCTGAGTTGCCAGATTCCATGCTGTCACATCGTGCATGCATGGCCCAGCCTTCTCCATTTCCATTTCATTTTCTTCATTTCTTATTTTTCCATTTATTTCTCTTCTTGAATCATGCACTCATTATTGGTACAATTTATCCACTTATCCTGCTCTCAAAATTAAAATCATTTTCATAGTGTGGTTGCTTTTTCTGGTCCATCCTATCCGATGCCCTCACTCCTGAATTCACTGTGAATCCTCCTAAAAAAATGCATGATGTTCATCTTTTCCATTGTACATTAGTCTGCATTTTAGTGGTCTGCTTTGATTTAATATTTTGGCATTTGTGTTCACTGGAAAGCTCAGAGATCTGTTCAATTGCCTGTGATGTGCACACAGGATAGTGAAGAAGTAATACCTATTTTAATTTTAATTGCATGTGATTTGTTCGCAGAGGTAGTAACACTATACACTTTTACTTGTTTTGAGATCTTTAAACAAACTTGTTGTATTCACAGTTAACTTTTACCATGATTGGGTATTAGCTGATTCCGGTGCTATTTGCGTTGGCTTGCAATTTATTTCTTTTTGTATATTTAGGGTTCATATCAGAGTAAATCTTATTGACTTGCAATTATTATCTTGCTGTTCCTTGTAGTCTTGAGGGTCTGTTAATATTGAGGTATCTATTTGGGCTCCCTTCTGATCCTAGTGGTTTGGAATCATCTGGTGAGAGTCCAAGTGAGATTGAGTTATTCATGAAGACATCTGAAGAGAAGATATGCCAGAGCTTTGAAAATTCAACGACTGCTGTTGGAAAGACTCTTTTACGCAAGGTATATAACTTCATTACTATGTTAGAATATTTTTTCTCTACTGTCCTGTTTCTAATATTGATGTCAATTCACAGCTATTGAATTCGATCACATTACTACGCTCTATTCTTGAGAATTCTGGGCAGTCCGCAGATTCAGTGCAGATGGTTCTTGAAGAAGGCACTGACTCACTGTCCGAAATTGCTCGCTCTGTTGTTATGACAGCTCATCTGATGCCATCCCTGGCCAATGTGTCAGTAAATGATGAATCTCTTTTTCTCTTCTCTAATGTGTGGAAGGTTATTGTTGATTCAGAAGAGCCTCTTGACTGCCAAGAGGGTGAATTTGCAAAGAGACTAGTTTGGGAGTTGCCTGATTCTTCTCTTGATAAACAAATTACACCTGGCCAATCTGCCAGGAGGAAATTAGCACTGGGAGAGAGTGCAAGTAGGCGTGTAAGGGATAATCAACTGCCTGAACCCACTGGACAGTTCTCACGAGGTTTAAATACAACCAATGCTTCTTCAGGACATACACGCAGAGACACTTTCCGCCAGCGGAAACCTAACACAAGTAGACCACCTTCAATGCATGTAGATGACTATGTTGCAAGAGAGAGAAACATAGATGGTGCAAGCAGTGCGTCAAATATTGTGAACTCTACTCCACGGGGAACGCTTAGTGGAAGGCCTCCATCCATTCATGTTGATGAATTTATGGCAAGGCAGAGAGAACGTCAAAATCCTGTGCCAGCCCCAACTGGAGATGCACCTCAAGCTAAAAGTCAGACAAGTTTAGATGACAGCCTTCGTACTAAGACAGAGAACTTGCGTCAACCCAAGACTGATCTCGATGATGATCAAGAAATTGAAATTGTCTTTGATGAGGAATCAGGTTCAGATGATAAACTTCCTTTCCCTCAACCAGATGATAGTCTCCAATCACCACCTGTCATTATTGGGGAAAATTCTCCTGGTCCTGTTATTGAGACAGAAAATCAGGAGAATGAAAGAATTCCCTTTGCCCAGAGGGCCACATCACTCCCAAAGGATGATGAAAGTCCTGGCATTGACATTTCTTCCCAGACTGCAATGCTTTCAGAAGCTAACAATTCTTTGGAACTGAAATATTCAGTTTCTAGCCCAGGGAAGAATTCTTTTCGTGATCATGCTGAAGAGTCTAATTATCCTTCTATTGGTGTGTCTGGGAGATCATCTGTACAAGCAGATTATCAACAATTATTTCGTAGACATGAAAAGAGAAGTCCACAAAAATTTTCTGAGACTTCTCTGTCAAGTGGATCCCATGGGCATGAGCATAGACATTCCAATAACCATCCACCTCTGCCACCAATGCCACCACCAATTTCATCGGTGCCCATGCAAAATACTGATTCAGTTAATAGGCAGTCATCTTCCTTTAGTGCTAGAGATCGACCAACACCTAGTCCTTCTGGTTATCCTACACAATCTTTTGACTCTAGTATGCCTAGTGCTTTCACAGGCCTTCAGGTAATTGAACATAGGAAAGCTTTAGTTATGCAGCTTCTTTTCTGTTTTTATCTGTTATAATTCAGCTTTTGAAATGTGAACTTGCTTTGTAGGGTCAAACTCAATATATGCTTGCAGGCATTGGCGGTTCATCAGCGAATGATTTACCCAATGCAGAGGCCAAGCTTCTATGGAACACATTTCCAGTAAATAGGATCCCTCTGGAGACCTTCAGCTCAGGTTTATCTGCTCGGCCGATGCCACCCCATACACCTTATTCAGCTGTTGCTACTCAACATGCTACGATGAGCTCTAGCTCTCCAGCAACGCTGTATAACCAAGGGAGTGTTGTCCAGCCTTCTCCAACTGCTTCTATTATTAGTGATTCAAATTTAGCCATGAACTCCGCATCTGGCAGCATGCTCGCATCGAATCTGCTGCCATCATTTGCACCACAATTTCTGATGGCCAGGCCTTCAATGCCTACTCCGTTTTTTGGCACGCCTCTTCAACAAGTTCAATTTTCATCTGGTCTTCCACAAAATATTTCTAACCCTCAGCCTTCTGTCTCCTCAGTACAACCACGGCCACCTCCACCCCCACCACCACCACAGCAGCCACATCCTTCTCAGACACTACAACAACTTGGTGCTCTCCAATTACCACACCAAGATCAGCAGCTGCCATATCCCCAGAGTGCTATCTTGCCACAAGTTCCATTGCAGTTTCCTAACCAGCTACCCATTCCTCAACTACAATTGTATCATCAAAGCCAGCAGGAATCTGGGCAAACACTGAGGCAAGTTGGTGAACAATCACAGCTTCAGAACCAGGGTATGCAAGCTGATAGTTTCTCACAACAGCAGCAAGACTCAGGGATCAACTTAAACCAGTTCTTTTCATCTCCAGAAGCCATTCAGGTAACATTTAAATTTATTTTTATGAAACTACATTTTGGGATGAACTTAATGCCAAGGAGACTAATAGTCATAACTTTTATTTCTTGCAGAGTCTACTTAGTGATCGTGAGAAGCTCTGCCAACTTTTAGAGCAGAATCCAAAACTTATGCAAATGCTCCAGGTAAAGTCTTGTGAAATGTAATTCAAGTAGTCACTCCTAATTTTCGACCTGCTGGAAGCTTCTTTATGCTGAGTTTGATTACACCTGCATTTGGGCACCCAGAGGATCGGACTGATTGTATGTGTACCTTTTATTCTCAAACTCTGATGCCTGTTGATTTGAGATTTTCTTTCCTTGCATTGCTCACAGGATCGCATAGGCCAGTTGTAGCTGCCACTCGGGGTGCTATTGTGAGTGAAATCTGATGCTGGGTCTATTGCTAGGTTCCTAGAGTATGGCGTTGTTCCGTTTTCGGCTATGGCTGTAGCTAGATGAAATCAACTGCTGGCTTGCTATTGCTAGTCACCGAAATGTATTCCTATGTACATTATCTGTTACTTTGTTCTTTGTAATGTGAATATTTGTAATATTGGTGCCTATCTAATTTATTGTTTTAAGTTTACCTTTAGTGGTTAGATCGTGTGACGTGCGCAGCGACGGGAAAAAATGAGTTAGGGCCTGTTTTGGATAAGTTTCAGATTCTTAAAAACCAGTTTTTGCCTCTAGTTTCTAAAATCTGGATTCTGAGTAAAAACTGGTGGGGGCGGGGGGGGGGGGGGGGGGGGGGGGGGGGTGTTTGGATCCCCCAGTTTTTAAGAATCTGGCTTCATTTTTTTTCTCATAGGGTCATAAGAAACTGGCAAAGGCTGTGTATCAACAGCTTTTTGGTTTTTAAGAATCTGACAAAAATGACACAAGAAATTGGATAAAAACTAGTCTGTTTGGATTCCACCGGGTTTTAATTCTTAAAAGCTGGAGGGATCCGTCTGAGTATGAAATGCTTTTTGACGCAAACTGCTTATAGAGTTATGAATATCCTGTTGTGCTCGTGTGTATTTGGTTGCTTTAATGCTCGAAATGAATGCCCTCCAAGGATTTGGATTCGGATGCAAATCATCAGTCATCCTACGCATCTGTTCCTATTTTGAACTGCAAGAGTTTTCTGTATGATAAATAAAAATGGACAATGGTTGTTCATAAGTACAAACAAATGACCTCATTCTGTTTTAGCGTACAAAAACAATGTTGAGTGAATTATATCTTTGTTTTATACTGTATTTAAACAAGGGCACTTAAAAGGAATCTTATAACACCACTGCAGCACATAAGGTAAACTTCCCAAAATAATAATGTTGGGGTTGTCTATACATATTTCAAATATAACTACACTTTTCTTGTCTTGCTGTGAAAAGAGTAACTCGGGCGATCAATTATGGCTACTAAGTACTTGCTGTTCTATAGAGAGAGTTCTGTATAAGGGGAATACACACAGGGGATAGGACCCATACCCATTATTTCCAAAAGATAAATAGCAGTATTGCTGAATCCAAATAGTTCTAAAAAAAGATGTGAATCAAGGACACCAAAATATACCGGCTACCATATAACCATGACGTTCTCTTGTTCAGGCACTCATCTACCTAGGAGAGAGATGGCTTCGTTAAGCCAGGCTGACAGCATTCTAGAATGGAACAGTCCCATTAATGGATCTAAGAATATTAAGACATGTAGTCTTTCCCGCAAAATCCACAGCCCAGATTAATCAATTTACACAACGGATCATTTACTTCGCTGGCCATCCAGCGAGGTTTCCCTGTAAATCACAAATTTAACCAAGATGAGGGTACCTAATAAAAGGAGGGAACAACCAGGCTGTATATCATATGAACTTAAAGCAAGTAACACCTATTATATCTGATGTGTGAAGAATCTGTAAAAAACTGTAGTCAGAATGTAAAGGGTATCCAAGAAAGTTTCAGTTTCTGTTTCTGTTAAAACACATAAAGATGCTATTTGAACCACCAAGTCACCAACTGGGTATCCAAGAAAGATTCAGTTTATGGGTATAACCAGAAAACAGTAAACCATCTATGCAGGCCAAAACTTTTTGGCTGTAGTAAATATAACTGGATTGAAGTATATGTGATTTTGCATCTATGCAAAACCTCACAAAGAAGTTTGTATATGATGAAACAAAGATATTGCCATGCATCTCATCTGAGTTGCAGATAAAATTACGCAGTCGCCATGTATCCAAGGTCCAATCTAATGGAAACATAAACTAAAAGAATCTCATGTTCTGTTGTCTATCTAAGATGAACGGTACTATAGATACACAACAATATTAAGAAGAATCATACACAGTAGCCATGAGCAGCCAGTCATCTTATTATGGCATATTATTATGTTATCCTAAAAACGTAACATGTTGTAAGGTTTGCAAATGTATTTACTTCCTTCCGGTGAACATAATTTGTACATACCTCGAGTAGAACAAAAACATGGTTGAGAACACAAATAGGCTCCATGTCATTTAGGACGGAACACAAACTGGTCAGCCTTTGCATAGCAGCTTCCAGCCTGTTTTTTTGAGGCATAAATAATTATACCGAAGTCAATAGAACGATGGCAATATTTAAACAACGGTTTAGTAGCAAATTGACTGGCATCTTAATTGATGAACTATTATCAGGATAGCTATCATGTCCTGGAGTTAACAAGCTTGAAACACCTTTTGCTCAGATAGTGACTAAATCTAAGTATCACATAAGACTGAATTATCTGGACCTAGCAATTTGCACAGTATGGAAATGCATTGAAAAAAATCGTTACCACAACTGAGGCACGAACCAAGTTATGAACTTGTAAATCAAGGACCTTGTGATTCTTACTCGTCACTCTGTTTTCTCGACGCCATAAAATGGATTGTGTAGCACATATATGGATGTAGGAGAAAAGTTCACGAGCCCACTACACATAGCAACAGTTCCTAAATCTGATTCCCAAATAGCTGGGAATGAAAAGAACAAATGAACCTCCCCATAAGGTAGTAACTAACTGGATGATGCAAGAGAGACATGGAAAGGCAGTGCTGATCGAAGCAGGGAATTAAGAAAGCGAAAGCAAACTGTTTGAAGCAAAATAGCAGATCATTTTATACCAAGAAGGAAAAGGCTGACTAAGATGAAGAAGTAGCACAATGTAAAAATCAAGAATGAGAAAACAGGCAAGTGTGATGGTAAATCAATCACAATAGAGGCAAAAGTGTGTGCTGGCAGATGAAACCATAAGTTAAACAAAGAACCTGGATGTTGGAAGATTGAAAAGGAACTACAATGAAGGAAAACTGGAGAAGAGCTAAAAATAGGTGGAAATGAAAAGGGAATGGGAGAGGGGGTGGATTAGCCTGTCTGACTTTTTTGGCAAGTCAATAACTATAATAAATAGATAGGTAATCGCACACTGTTATCATGTACCCTAGACCAACCATAGCAACCATACTCATTCATTTGATCTAATCCTTTAGTATAGTATAAGGCATGGCGCACAGTACATCAACATGTAACCATATATGATGATGTAACCTTAATATTTATCAAAATAGTAGCTCGTTGTAGTCCACAAGACATCAATATTTAGAAACAAACCAACTAAAAATACATACAGAGGTAAGAGGTTACCAATCTGACAGGAGACGACACCGTTTTGTTGATAGCGCACGTGGATCGGATAGGACTTCACATCATCATCATATGAACCTGCCAGGAATAATAATAAACCAAAGGAGGTCATGGCCTAATCATTAATTAATAACTATTGAGAAATAACCATTAATAAATATACTTTGAATAATTCTTATTGAGAAATAACTCTTAATATACTTCATCCAGCCTTTTGCTCTGTTGACTGCTGGAGTATCAAAGCAGGGAAAATATGGGTGTTGCATTCCTGGAAGCAGTGAACATGTAGTTAACAGGCGGTCCACATGCAAGCTATTAACAGAAGGGTATGAATGTAGGGACCGACACATGAATGCCACCATGATGAGTACAGTAACGTAAGCTGAAAGACCATGGTCAGAGGTTCAGACTACATTTATACTGCTGGAACTTGAAAAAAACATGCATCTGTTAACCACACAGGAGCCAATAAAGAGAGAGGAAAGGAACATCGAAGAAGCCTACAAAAGCAAGGCCAGCTCAATCGAAAATTTTGCTCTTAACAGAGAGGGCACAAAGAAGGGCAACACACATTTAACTGTATTGAGCAGCCATTGCTTTAGTTGCTAACTTCGTACCGTAACTCTTTTTTAGCAGGTAATTAGGATTTAGGAGGCTTGTGTAAAGGACAACCATGCTGCCGAGAAACGTGCATTGTAATTTATCTTGGTAATACATTGTTACACTACAAAAGTTATGTTCATATGCATATTGGGGAGCATCGAACTGTAATCAAAGATTAAGGAGTAACTACGTTGCCTCGGTCAACCAGAATACGTTGCTCTGAAAAAAAATGCAATTACTGCAATTAGGATACGCTCCTGCTAAAAGGTTGCAAATAAAAAAGACATGGATAAACAGATTGCCTAAAATTCAGAATAGAGTCTAGAAAAGCAACACACAATCTGTATTCTGAGACCCCGGCAGTACCAATAGCAGCAAAGGGTGGTTCTACAACAGTACAAGCTAAAAGTAAAAAATATAGGCGAAGACACCTGAACAACAATGTCGTAAACTGGTCATTCTCTGAGCACATGGAAAGGTATCGCACATACCAATACAAAGCATCAGTGCACCCATAGTGTAAAGGAATCATTTGTACGGTCCACCAAGTAACTGCTTACCTCTAGCACATGTTCATGTAATTCATCTAGTCCCATACCTACTGTGAAGACAATAATAGAGAATGAATGTGGTATGATCGCAAACTTGCAACATAGAACCAAGAAGGCCATAAATGACGCAGATTGATCGCAAATTAAAACAGAGAACATAGTTAGTAGGTACGTGCATGAAGCCCATGCCTGGTCACTGCACGTGTGGTCTGCTCTGCTGTGTTTGTTGACCGTGTGGCACATCTCCCATCCCTTGGTTCATGTACCTATGTCTGTGCGGAACCAGAAAGGAGACAGAGAACATCGTACCAAAATAGAAAAGGGAGGCTGAAGCAGAGTAACGCACCTTATGGAATCAGCGCTAGGTCATGCCGTCGTCAAGCTCGTCCCCATCATGGAGCAGAGGGACGACATGGGGGTGGTGCCTTCAAGATTACCGGAGCTGGTGTACGCGTAGCCTTCATCTTCAGGAACCATGGTGAAGAGATGAAGAAAGGTAGCTAGGGTTTCGTGGGGCACAGGAGGAGGAGACACGAATCGGCATGAGCAAGCCGCGTAGGAGGCACCCGCGCCGGCGGCCACCGGCGAGGCCCACTTGGGCTGTGGCGTGGGTGGGTACGGCAGCCGCCGGGTCGCCCGTGTGGCGGCGCACCGCAACCCGGGGGCGCCATCAGTGGGCCAGCGCGCGGCGCGGCAAGGCGGCGGTGCTGGGGCCCTGCCGGCACGCCGACACGTTGGGAGAGGGCGAGGGAGAGAGAGGAAGGGAAGGCGGGGATGGAGGCGGCAGAGGCGCAGGCGCCGTTCTGTGGGAGGGTGTCGGGCTCGGGAGAGGAAGAGGGAGGAATACAGAGGAGAAGCGTGGGGAAGGGAAGAGAAGCGTCGGGAAGCAGAGGCAGCAACCGAGTAAGGCGAACCACAGATCGGGAAATGAACGGTGTAATTTCTTTTTGCTATCGTGGACCGTCTGAGCGCTGGCCAAAGCTCCCTGCTTTGATAAGAAGAAATATATAAGCAATCCATTGTCTATTCAGTTCAACGCCTATAAATAGTTTATGAACCATATTTGAACGGCACATGCGGATTAATCATTAGTGATTTAATCAGGTGTACTACGGACTATCATGTGAACAAGGGCAGACTCATCTAATTCAATCCAATATGTCTAATAGAGGGCGGGTTATGGTTCTAAGAACTAAAAGCTCAACCACATACAAAAACCTACATAATTTCTGTGTGTACTTAAAGTTTTTATCCTGTATACTAACTCTAAAAAGGTACAAGCGATTGTTTCTCTCATAACCTTATTTGACCCTCTAGAATCCAGTGATTGTTGCCCAGTATAAGAATATAGTGCAATAAAACTATTTAGTCTAGTCCTTTTGAGCGCTCATAACTGCTGCTTACAAGCCTTGAATGTGACCATTATGTTGGCTTGATTAATGCATAGGTCCTCACCACTTAATTATATAGTCCCTCCAAGGTCCTCACAAGTCACACATGCAAATAGGAGTCCCATTTCTAATAGTATTCTACATTCACGTCCTAATAAAATTATAAATTCTAATAGCACGCATCTCTTGAGTTTTAGCCTAGGTAGGATTTGAGTCATTGTATAACTGAGTTTGTGGTTGACGCCACCGCTGCTACGGAGAAGGCACACCAAGCACCTCTGAGCTGCCGGCTTCCGTGGGTATGCTTGGTCAAATATGAGTCCTTTTTTTTTGGAAAAAATCCACATTACTTCCCTTAACTTTTGCGAAAGTCTGATTTTCCTCCCTGAACTCTAAAATCGAAATGCGGTTATCAAAGTGCCACTAGATGATCTAACTCATTGCATATGCATTTAGGATCTAGTGGAGTGCTAACACCCTTGAAAATATTTGTGAAAATATGCTAACACATGTGCACAAGGTGTTTGCAGGGTTGAGATGGGTTTCGGCGGGATTCGGCGCTTTCGGGAAAATGAAATGTCTATTTTCTATTGCGCCGGATGCAAAATTCTTGGTGGTTGGCACACTTGAGCAAGGGTGAAGAAGTTAGAGTTGAAATGGGGTTGGTCGAAATGATGCTGGCGTCGGTCTACTGACCGGACGCTGGGTCACTCAGCGACCGGACGCTGAAAGGCTGCGTCCGGTCGAGCTGGCAGAGAGGTCGCCAGTTTTGGTGTTGCACCGGACGCTGGACCTGAGATGCACCGGACGCTGATTTCTGCGTCCGGTCAAACTGACGGGTCTGCACAGTGGCTAAGGGTTGAGCATCGGACGCTGGCTGCGTCCGGTCAAGGTGGACCGGACGCGTCCGGTCGAAAAAACATGCCTCAAGGAGCTTACTGGAAACGACCGGACGCTGGGGCTTCAGCGTCCGGTCAGTTTTACCGGAGCGTCCGGTCAGCTTCGTAGCCGTTGAAATCTGACGAACAACGTTTGAAGCTGGTGACGCGTGACGTCCATTGGGCGACCGGACGCTGAGGGCCAGCATCCGGTCGGTATGACCGGAGCGTCCGGTCAGAGCGTGTTTTGCCCAGTGAAGGGGTACAACGGCTCTATTTGATGGGGGCTCTATTTATAGCCCCATGGCCAGCTCAAGGGACAACTCTTGCACATTTTCATTGAAATAGCAACCTTGTGAGCTTAGCCAAAGCCCTCCCACTCATCTCCATCATTGATCCATCATCATTGTGAGATTGGGAGAGAATCTAAGTGCATTGCTTGAGTGATTGTATCTAGTGGCACTTGGTATTCATGTTGCGCTACGGATTTTGCTTGTTTCTCTTGGTGGTTGCCACCACCTAGACGGTTGGAGCAGCGGTGGAGGATCGGCACGAGTTGGTGATTGTTCGTGGCCGTCTCCGGTGATTGTGAGGAGAGTTGTACCTTCCCCGGCGGAGCACCAAAAGGTAACTCTAGTAAATTGCTCGTATCATTGAGTTATCTCACTTGTGGGTAGGTTCTTGTGGTGTCCTATCGTGTGGACGAGGTTTGTGAAACACCTCTTAGCCGCCGAACCACCAAGTGTTGGTCGACATAACTAGGACGTAGCGTGTTGGCAAACACGTGAACCTCGGGAGAAAATCGATTGTCTCTTGTCTTTGGCATTCTCCCAGTGATTGGCTATATATTCATCTTGTGATTGGTTCATCCCCTACATGTTGGTATAATCACCTTACTCACTTATTTATATTCTTACAAACTAGTTGACACAAGCTCTTTAGTGTAATTAGAATTGAGAGCTTACTTTATTATTTATATTCATCTAGTTGAGCTCTTTAGAGTAGCAAGGTTGAGAGCTCTTAGTGAGTAATTACATAGCAAGTTTGTGTGCCTAAGTAATCATTGCAACAAGAATTGTTGGATAGGTGGCTTACAACCCTTGTAGAGCTAGAGTAAGTTTGCATTACGCTATTTGTCATACTAATCAAATTGCTCTAGTTGATTTGTAGATTTTTAAATAGGCTATTCACCCCCCCCTCTAGCCATATTAGGACCTTTCAAGTGGTATCGGAGCCGTGGTCACCGTTTGATTAAAGGCTTAACAACCTCGGTGTCAAATTATGGCTCAAGTTGTGTTCAACCATGTGGGGGGCAAACCACCGTTCTTTGATGGCACATGCTATGGTTATTGGAAGAGAAAAATGAGGATGTATCTTGGTTCAATAAATGATCAAGTATGGGAAGTGACCGAGAATGACTATGCTATCATTAATCCCGATAATCCAACAAATCAAGATAAGATCAACAAGCAATGCAATACAATGGCTCTCAACACCATATACAATGCCATTGATTCCAAGGTGTTTGAGCAAATCAAGGATTGTGATAGAGCAAATGATGTGTGGAAGAGATTGGAGGAAACATATGAGGGCACACCGGCGGTGAAGAGTGCCAAGTTGTATATCCTTAAGGATAAATTGATAAGCTTCAAGATAAAGGAAGATGAGAGCATTCCGGAGATGTTCCATCGTTTGCAAGTCATTATCAACGACTTGAAGGTATTGGGAGAAAAGATCAAGGATGATGATGTCTCCCATCAATTCTTGATGTGCTTACCTCCAAGATTTGAGATGTTAAGATTGCTCATCATAAGAGGAGGATTGAAGGACATTACCCCCAACCAAGTACTAGGTGATGTCATGACACAAGAGATATACCGTGTGGAAAGGGAGGGGGATCACAAGGATGACAAGAAGGAAGAAGAGGACAAGAAGAAGAAAAGCATAGCATTCAAAGCTAGTTCATCATCATACAAAAACAAGGGCAAGTCGAAGAAAGAATCAAGTGATGATGAAGATCTAAGTGATATTGATGATGAGGCTATGGCTCTCTTTGTGCGCAAGATGGGCAAGTTCATGAAGAAGAAAGGCTATGGTGCAAGAAAGAGAAGAGATCACACCAAGAAGAAAGAGTATGTGAGAAGATGCTATAATTGCAAGAGCCCCGATCATGTAGTAGCAAATTGTCCATACAATAGTGACAATGATGAGGATGAGAAGAAGAAGCACAAGGAGGATAGGAAAGAAAAGAGAAGAGAATGACCTTCCAAAAGAAGAAGAAGGGTGGAGGCTATGTAGTCACTTGGGATAGTGATGGCTCTTCGGATAGTGATAGCTCTAGTGATGATGACAAGAAGTCTATCAAGAGAGCACTAGCAAGCATCGCCATCAACAACAAGCCCTCCATCTTCGACACTTCATCAACATGCCTCATGGCAAAGCCTACCAAGGTAAAATATGATGAGAGTGATGATGAATGTGAAAGTGATGCTTGTAGGAGTGATGATGAGGATGAGGAGTACTCCAAGGAGGAGCTCTTGGACATGTGTGAGCAAGTGCATGCTTGCAATGAGATAAAGAGAAAGGAGTGCAAAGAATTGCGCAAGAAAGTAAAATTTCTTAAGCAATCCTTTGATGAGCTCAATGCTACTCATGAGGGGCTAGTGGATGCCCATGAGAAGCTTGGCAAAGCTCACTCTAAGCTTGAAAAGGCTCACTCCTCTCTCATTGAGCAAGTCAAGAAGGAGAAAGCCAAGAAGGAGCAAGTAATAGTAACATGTGATGTGGGACTAACATGTGATCTTATTGATGAATCTTTTCATGAACCCATTATTGTTGCTCCCACTAACACCTCTTGTAGCACAACCATTACCACTCCACCTATGAATGATACATCACTAATGGTGGAAAATGAAACCCTCAAGAAGGAGGTGAATGAGCTCACTCGTGCCTTAGGCAATGCCTATGGTGGAGATGCCCGCTTGCTAAAGTGCTTGGGTAGCCAAAGGTTTTCTCTCAACAAAGAGGGATTAGGCTATACCCCCAAGAAAGGCAAGGCAGCCTTTGTCACTCTCAAAGCTAGCTTTGTGAAGGGCAATGGTCGGTTTTGCAATAGATGCAAGCAAGTTGGGCATGAAGAGCAATATTGCAAAACTAACAAGAACAAGCTTCCTAATGTATCCTCAATCAAATTTGATTCTTGTTACATGCTTTATAAGGGTGCCAAATGTGTGAAGGCTAAGTTCATTGGTATACCAATTGTGGGCCCAAAGAAGAAGGCCATTTGGGTACCAAAGACCTTGGTAACTAACCTACAAGGACCCAAGCAAGTTTGGGTACCTAAAAAGAATTGATCTTCTTTTGTAGGTAAACTATAAAGCCGGAGGAAGGCATTGGGTGCTTGATAGTGGGTGCACACAACACATGACCAGTGATACAAGAATGTTCAATTCAATCAATGAAAGCAAGAGCAATGGGATTGATAGTATCACATTTGGTGACAATGGCAAAGGCAAAGTCAAGGGACTTGGTAAGATTGCAATATCCAATGACTTGAGCATTTCCAATGTGCTACTAGTAGAGAGCTTGAATTTCAACCTATTGTCGGTAGCCCAATTGTGTGATCTTGGTTTCAAATGCATATTTAGTGTGGATGATGTAGAGATCATAAGTGTAGATGACTCAAACTTGATATTCAAAGGATTTAGATATGAGAATCTATACTTAGTTGATTTTAATGCTAGAAAGGCTCAATTGTTGACATGTTTGATCACTAAGTCTAGCATGGGTTGGTTATGGCATAGAAGGCTTGGTCATGTTGGAATGAAACAATTGAACAAATTGATTAAGCATGACTTAGTTAGAGGCTTGAAAGATATCACATTTGAAAAGGATAAGCTATGTTGTTTGGACCAACCACATACATTAGCATTGGTGGAAATAAATATGGATTTGTAATTGTGGATGATTTCACTAGATACACATGGGTAATCTTTCTTGTTGACAAAAGTGATATGTTTGCATCTTTCAAATCATTTGTCAAGGGCATTCATAATGAGTTTGAAACAACAATCAAGAAAGTGAGAAGTGACAATGGTAGTGAATTCAAGAATACAAGAATTGATGAGTTATGTGATGAATTTGGAATTAGACATCAATTCTCGGCCAAATATACTCCTCAATCAAATGGCTTAGTTGAAAGAAAGAATAGAACATTGATTGACATGGCAAGATCAATGTTGAGTGAGTACAATGTGAGTCATTCCTTTTGGGCTGAAGCAATCAACATGGCTTGCTATTATAGCAACCGACTCTATTGTCACCCCATGATGGAGAAGACACCCTATGAGCTATTGAATGGAAGAAAGCCCAACATAGCATACTTTCGGGTTTTTGGATGTAAATGCTATATGTTGAGCGTCCGGTCAGAGCGTGTTTTGCCCAGTGAAGGAGTACAACGGCTCTATTTGATGGGGGCTCTATTTATAGCCCCATGGCCGGCTCAAGGGACAACTCTTGCACATTTTCATTGACATAGCAACCTTATGAGCTTAGCCAAAGCCCTCCCACTTATCTCCATCATTGATCCATCATCATTGTGAGATTGGGAGAGAATCCAAGTGCATTGCTTGAGTGATTGCATCTAGTGGCACTTGGTATTCGTGTTGCGCTGCAGATTTCGCTTATTTCTCTTGGTGGTTGCCACCACCTAGACGGTTGGAGCAGCGGTGGAGGATCGGCACGAGTTGGTGATTGTTTGTGGCCGTCTCCGGTGATTGTGAGGGGAGTTGTACCTTCCCCGGCGGAGCGCCGAAAGGTAACTCTAGTAAATTGCTCGTGTCATTGAGTTACCTCACTTGTGGGTAGGTTCTTGTGGTGTCCTATCGTGTGGACGAGGTTTGTGAAACACCTCTTAGCCGCCGAACCACCAAGTGTTGGTCGACATAACAGGGACGTAGCGTGTTGGCAAACACGTGAACCTCGGGAGAAAATCGATTGTCTCTTGTCTTTGGCATTCTCCCGGTGATTGGCTATATATTCATCTTGTGATTGGTTCATCCCCTACACGTCGGTATAATCACCTTACTCACTTATTTACATTCTTGCAAACTAGTTGACAAAAGCTCTTTAGTGTAATTAGAATTGAGAGCTTGCTTTATTATTTATATTCATCTAGTTGAGCTCTTTAGAGTAGCAAGGTTGAGAGCTCTTAGTGAGTAATTACATAGCAAGTTTGTGTGCCTAAGTAATCATTGCAACTAGAATTGTTGGATAGGTGGCTTGCAACCCTTGTAGAGCTAGAGCAAGTTTGCATTACGCTATTTGTCATACTAATCAAATTGCTCTAGTTGATTTGTAGATTTTTAAATAGGTTATTCACCCCCCCTCTAGCCATATTAGGACCTTTCAACATGTGACTGGGCACCAGCCCACCGAGACCTCAATGGCACTTGGCACATCGTGTCCCGACCCTGGCAGCCTCCAACTTCAACTTTTTTTTTGAGAAACCGGGTTTATATTTCACGTATATCTCTTAAAGTTTACATTCTAGTTCTTACAAAGACATCTTTTAAAAAAAAAGAAAAAAGTACAGCTTAGTCCTTGCAAGATCCTCCCGGTCGTCTTCACCGCCACGAGCTCCCATCGCACCAAAGGTTGGAGAGGAGACACACCGAGTGTGTAGCTTGAAGCCGAATTCCTTCTCAACGAAGAAACGTCATAGTTTTTCATTGCCACCAAGAGTAGCACATCGAGCACATCGGTATGCTTTCTTGACGCTGAATGCCCTGGCTGAACAAGATAGCCACCGGCCATCACATTACCGGGAGATAAGGAATCCGACGCCTCAAGAATCGCTAGTGACCCCAGCTCACCAGACAACGACTCAACCCGAAGAGGAAATAAACCACCTGAACAGGTACCAAAATCCAGCCCGATTTCTTGGAGTGTTGGTAGACATACCTCCTAAAAATCCTGTAGAAAAGGCCAGCGTCATCGGTGCCAATCTCGAAGGAGACAAGGGAGGGAGAAGAAGACCCGATGAGATATGGAGCAGCCAGAAGGTCTCCATATCCGGCGAGCTTACGGCTCAGCAGCCCTTCGCGGAGAAGAGGCTGGCGAAGCTTATTCCCTAACGGTGTCGTGGCCTCCACCAACCGCACACCGCCTAAACCTAAACTACCTAAGCTAGGCAGGACTATAAACAACAGCCACCTCAATCCCCGTTCCCCATCCTCTTTGGCACCGATCCGACCGCCGGATTGGAGGGGGAACGGAGGAAATCGGTGTCGAAAATGTGTCGAATCTCTTCACCCTATCTTAACTGTAGCGCTGAAAAGGTCGAGAGGTTCAGGAAGGGTCGATTGTGATCACCTCCAACTTCAGCTAAGCGTGGCTCCTGGCTTGCAATAGCAGACTGTGGCCCGATACGACGAGCCGACGACACCCGCCACTGCCAGTGTACCGTCCGGCTGGTATGCCGTCCTCCAAGTTGCGGCCTCCAATGCGGCTTTGCCGGCCGTAAGGGTCCCACTGCATCTGGCCATCTCTAGCTAGTGAGTACTAACTAGTAGAGGTTTGCTTGAAATTATTGTGAAATTTGTGTAGTCGTGTACATATGCAGATGCTTGAAATGGTGATTATGATTTATGAATTTGTGATTCAGCATATGAATGGGGCCTATGTCTGATGTGCCTTTTTTTCTTTCTTAGGGGCCGTTTGGATCCTTCCATTTAGAGAAATTAAAATCTACTTAATAAATTAGGCTATTTGGCTTCGAATTTGACATTCCACCATTTTCCAAAATTCACATATAAGCCTATCTCAAATTTATAGGATGGGTGATGAAAATTGATTATATAGATTACCATGGTATGTTTCTACTTTGTAACTTATAACACGTTTTTCAACTCATTCCCTACGATAAAAATACAACACATAAGTATCTCTCGTATAGCCAAATGATATACCTTTGAGATTTGAGAGGGCGGGAGCCATCAAATTCGAAAATAGGCTGTAGTTTAGCAAGTAATGAGTCCATGTTGGCTCCGACGTGGCACCGCGGGAGATGCTTCCGGAAGGACGTACACTGCTGGGCCACCGCTACAAGCCCAGACCTCTTCCTTGGATGTCATGATACGCGTCCGAAAATGGAAATGCATTTGGACCGATGCGGCAAAACCATTGAGACAGCCGAGCCGAGAGCAGGGAACGACGACAGGCATGGCCGGAGGCGAATCAGATGGCGATGCCATGAGTGCAGATCCGCAGCTTGCAGTTGCAACCTGACGCATCGGCAACTAGGAAGGAGTCTGCTCTTCGATCACGTGGAGTGGGTGAGGGGTGGCAGAGCGTTCAGCTAGTGGTGGGAGACGGATGGATGGTTCGTGAAGAAGTACTAGTGGCTGGTTTGTGTGAGAGAAAAATACCGTTACGACTGGAAATTTACGATCGTTTACGGCAAGCCACAGCCAAACGAACAGGCTGGGAAGCGAATGTGCAGCTGGATCCGTTACAACGACATTCACAGCCGCTGATTACATCGTTCTCCAACAAGAAAAGGTACGTCTAAATACCATGGGTATATAGACGCATTAGATCCAGTAAGGGATTAGCATTTTTATCATTACTTCTAGTAGATGTTTGATCAAACAAAATCAGCGCATTGCAGACAGCAATTTTCTAGCAGACCAGAGATTGAAATCGCTGTCTGCCGTTCTAGCAGATGTCTGCAATTTTTTCAACGGTCCAAAAACAGCAATGTTTTGATAAAAGAAAGGTACATCTAAAATACCATCGATCTGCACTTTTCCATCTCATAGCAAATGGAAATCCAAATCATACATGAGATTCTGAAGTGACGAGTGATAAAGCTTTGTAGTAACTGGTATATAAACTGGTTGCAAAATGTATGGATTTAAAAGAGGGACATACTTTTTCGGGCCTATACCATACTTGGGCATAGGGAGAAGGAGAGAAGTCATGTTGCGAAGCCTTTTTTTTTTTTTTTTACTCTCTGTGTCTAATAAAAACATAACTCTTACTCCTAGGTGCTTTTTTCCTGCTGAGAACTTTTACTTTTGGTCATTTGGTATTTGGTATATGACCGTATGAGCCGATGAAAGAATCGTTTGAGGAGCCCTCCCAAAGGAGCTCAAAGTTGATGAAATTTGATCACTTAAATTATTAACCATTGTATATTCTAAAACACAAGGAGCACAGGTAAATATGTTTCTTCTGGTGTGCATGTGCATAGTGAAACATTTGATTAAATGCTACTCGTTACAAATTATAGTTTACTTTGGTTTTATCTTAAATCAAATTAACTTTAACCAATATCTTAAATCAAATTAACTTTAACCAAATTTATAGAAAAATACACCATTATCTATTCGCAAAAAATATATATATACACCATCATCTACGATATCAATTTCAGTTTCACCGTATTCTCCGCGAAATATATTTTAGTCATACATACAACATCAATTTCAGTTTCACCGTATTCTCCGCGAAATATATTTTAGTCATACATTTATTTGAACTCGTAGACGTTAACATATATATTTCTAATTTCTAAAAACTGTTAAATTTAAAGACATTTAATAATTTATTAGAACAAAGCCGAAGTGAACACGAGCGGCGAATGGAATGGAAGACCCCGGCAGTGGATCCGATCAGAGCTTGTTGTGATCGTGGCACACCTGGCTCCGGACTTTCATCTCTGGCACGCCGAAGATGATGTGGCAGTCAGGGTAGGCCACCGCGGGCAGCTTGAGCACCCCGAAGATGGCGACCTTCCCGGGCACCCTGGCGCTGGCGTCCAGCGGCACCGCGCCGGCCTCCATGTCCTTGACCAGCTGCGCCAGCTCCGCGCCGAAGCTGCTGGACAGCACGGTCATCACCAGCTCCATGGTGCCGTCCCCCTTGCTGGAGATGCGGCTGGGGTCGACGCCGGCGACGCCGACCAGGACGCCACGGTACCAGAGCTGCGCGGCACCCGACGCGTACGAGAAGGACGCCGGGTTGGGGTTGTGCACGCCCACGGTGAGGAGCATGGTGAGGTTGAACTGGAAGTCCGGGCCCGGGCCCGGCGCGAAGCCGATGACCCGCGACGAGACGAGCCGCGTGGTGGGGTCGCGGACGCGGAGCACGGTGAGGAAGAGCACCAGGAGCGTGATGCCCAGGAGCAGGGCCGCGCCCATGGAGACGAGGAGGCAGACGTAGGCGCAGCGGCGCCGGCGCCGGCGGCTGCTCTGGTGGCGGAGCTCGTCGGTTTGTTGGTTCTTGGAGTGCGGCGGCGGCGTGGTCGTGGTCGTGGTCGTGGTGTGCGTGGGGAGCACGGCGGCGTCGGAGTCCATCGGGACGGACGTGGCGGTGTCAGCGGCGTGGCGCGCGTGCACCGTCCGGCCGGGCTGAACGGAATGGGCGCGGGAGGGATGGATGGATGGATGGATGGAATTGCAAAATTTTCGATGCGTTTGGTCGTTTGGAAGCCAGGGGACAGGGGGAGTTTTAACGAGGAGGTTGGCTCGTTTAGTGGCGCGGCAGTGGTATTTTTAAAACTGATGACAATTTTTTTTTATCGGGTACAACTTAGACACACACAATCCATGCACTCCACACTTATACCACACGTACACGCACGCGTGCGCGTCCATACACACACAAAGAAGAGATTGGGAGGCGTCGCCTCCAGTGCGCAGGAAACGCACGGTCCCGCCGGATGCGCACGCTAGAAAAATTCTAAAAAAAAAGGATGCGATCACTACGGTTTAAACCCTGATGCGTAGCGTCCCACTCATACTACTGAAACACACACAGGCGCATTCGCAAGACTGATGAATTGAAACCGCACGGCTATTTTTGCTCCGTGGTGTCAAAATTAGTTCGTTGAGTTTGTCGGTACACTGCTCCTCGATCCCTCCTCGTTCGTATCGTATTCTTTTTTTCTACTAGATGCTGCTGTGCCGTGACGTAGCATCAGTAAAAAAAAAAAAAATTCAAGCGCGGATAAACTACATTATAGGTAAAATAAACTTGAAACAGAAAATAGTGGATAATCTGGTAGTGTAGCATATATTTCATTGCATTGCATAAACATTTGCCAAACGATCAGAACTCAGATACAGAAAACAGTACATTTCGCTTCACGTTGATGCCTTGAGAATCATGTCTCCACAGCAGAGGTTTCCTGTAATCATCATGAACCATTTATAGTCCACAACACGCGTCTCCTGTTGATCTGTAGCCGTGGTAGTAGATCTGGATAATCTAAAGTAAGAAAAAAGAAGTCTCCCTTAACATATCAAGCATTCACTACTTGTAAAAACGTTTTTAGAGGCAACTGAAAACTATTTGTAAAGACGGTTATTTTAGCCGTCTCTACCCGTGCGTGCGTCGGCGATTTCTAGAGGCGTAGCCGTCTCTAGAAATTAATTTCTAGATAGATGTAAGCTTTTAGACAAATAAAAAAATGCAACCTAAGAGGGCCCATCGTTTCTATATCCGAGGGCATTTGAGTAACTCAAAAAATTATATAAATTCAAAATCATTAATTTTAATACATACTCCCTCAGTTCTAAATTATAATTCAACCTTAGCAGTTTTTTTTTTTATAAGAGTCAAGTTTTATTAGCAGCAAGAAGCTTCAGAAAGGGAGATGCCCTCCCAGAGTACAGCGTTCAGAGCCTCACAACGGAAGCAAGTCCCTTCGGAGTTCGGACAACGCCATTACCATTCATTTTTCATTACCATTTCACGAGGCGGCTCCTGGGCACATTTTTGCTTTGGCTTCGTCATGGTTAGCCCCAAATTCTTATAATTTGGCTCTGCGGTGTACTTTTGTGACATATGGCCAACCAGAAGAGCTATAATGGAATTTTAAAAAAAAACACAATTGATCCACATCAAATACAATAAAAAACAATAAAAAGGTTAGGCTGATAAACAGCACAACTTTATAAAAATAAGGCAGAATCAGCTTCTCTCAAACGAACACGGCGTTGTAGCTCTGCAGTGGATAGCAAATACATTTATGCAGTACAGGACAATAGCAGCCGCAGCTTAAAAATCATCTGGGAGAGGGACAGCTTAAAATACATTTATGCATCTGGTGACAGTTGAGTCCATATACCAACTCAAGTGAGCTTGTGATTATGGCACATGTCAGAGGTAACCTTAACCTGCTTAATTTACATGCACCACCAATGCAACTCAAAGATACAAAAGATGCCATCAATTTTACAAATACAATGTTCGAGTTGTCCTCTTCTTTATCATTGTGTGTGTGGTGGTGGTGGGGGGGGGGGGGGGGGGGGGGGGGGGGGGTGATTCAGTGTATCTCCCAGTCCAATTCCGGGATAAGTGCAAAGTGCCTGGAATAGCAAGAAACCCAGAAAATATATTGTTAGTCTACTGGCACAAACAGATGGCCATCAGATGACATCTCCACGAAATATGGCAATGAACCAAAACGGAGCAGAACAAATAAAAAGAAGGTTAAATCTTGAATTAAGTAACTCCATGTTCATACAGTAGTACCTTAATACTAGCCTCGCTTTATACCAAGAATCTTAGCACTGTACTCCCAAGCAACAATTGCTGCTGCATTGGCAGGGAATGCTCTTGCTAGAGTTGGTCCAAGTCCAGCATAACAGCCACCCATCCCAGTTCTCTTATAAACCTGTCACATTTCAAGCCATGTGCATTGTGGACTGCCTCCATCAGGACAAGATACTAGCTAATTAAAACGCGACATTATGAGGTCCAGTGAGAGTACTACCATGCCCAAAATTTGCAAGGGGTTTCGGCTCACATGAGGGTCCGGATCGGTCTGTATTATGGTTTTTGCCACATCCAGCGGTAGGGTAGCTGTCCAGAACTGCAGAGAGAAAACACACTTATCATAATGAGGGTGCAAAATGTGCACTGCAAAGGACCTCAAACAATTGCAAATACTTACCGCCATTCCACTAATGCCACCACTCATAACCCCTATCCCAATATCTTTTGCCAGCACGAAATGACTGCTATCAGAAAATCTTGCAGAATCCAAATAGTTGTGCATCCAGTATCGACTGTACTCATAAGTGCAGAAGAAGACAGCATTGCCAATCGCCTCTCTGAATAATGTTGCTAAACCACCACGGAATATACCCTTAAGCTGCAGCACAAAACAGCTCAATAGTCTGGTAACAGTTATTAAGCTACTGAATAGAAGTAGAAGGCCAGTTGAGCTCACCCCTTCACTTTCCAATGTTTTCACAGCACAATCTAGAGGGCTGGAGTACCTAGTGCCATGGATTACATCCTTCCCTTGAACTTGCATTCTGCACTGGAAAAGGCCTTGACATCACATCATTAAATGTCACTAGAATCATGCATCATAAGTCCTTACATCAATTAGAAAAAAAGTGGGAATTTAGCACCAATGCCAGTACCTTGGTGAGCTCAGTTGGAGTGAGGATGCAGCTAATCAGAGCTCCACTGCATGCAGCAGAAGGGATAATTACCTGTAGATGTGGCCTACCAACCTCATAGCTTCCCTGAAAATACATTTTTTTAGAAAACTATACTAAACTAAAGCCAGGCCTTGACTCAACATTTGCAATCTTCCTGCTTACTTAGCTACTGTTCAACAATTATATGCTTAGTTATTTTAGTTGGAAATATCATTTGAATACCTGTAATAACTGTTTGGCTTGGGAATATGTGCCAAAGAAAAGGGAGCTTTCAACAGCTATACCAATAAACGAAGATGACGCACCTTTGTACAGCCCTCTAATCTGCGAGAGAAAATAGCAATGCAATGAGCTTTCAGAATGTTGATATGATAGTGTATATCAATCTTTTAACTACTGCAGGTTCCAATACTGGGCCAAGCATTAACTGCAGGCAAAACAGCCACGGCAATTTGATCCATTCTTTAAGTATAGAAGGGTAATGACACCGAGCAATATGAAAGAAGGGGCTTACTCCTTCCTCAAGCAGTATCCTACTAGTGCAGTGGAACGCATTCTTGTACACCTTTCCGTGAACCGTGGTATTATGAGCTTGCAGTTTAACCTAACAGCAAGCAAAAACAAAAAACAAAAACAAAAAAAAAAAAAACTCTTGAATTCGCATGGACCAAAGTTATGAAAAAGAAATCTTAAATTCACATGAACCAAGTTATATCAATGACAACCATATATTTCGTCCAGATTGAAGATCATTTCATCCAGAGAACCAGCTGTTTTGTGTTTTTTGTACACTTGTATACCAAGTAACCGTTCAATAGGCCCAGAACTAACAAACAGAATCTACAGTCAGATGCAGAATTTGTTAGTATCACTTCACATAATATTAATTACAGCTGACTTTCTCCATGTACTATGGAGTATGGACTTATGTTTAATCGAATCATACAGTGCCACAATCGCCTAGAAATGTGGATCATCAGGGTCCAATGGGAGTGATGCCTAGTTTGGTGGCAAATCCTTCATCGAGGGTAAAACACCATCTAAATGAGGCCAGACAGCAAGGGCAAAGAGGACTGTTTAGGATAGAGGACAAACCATAAACCGGAATAAATATAAGTTTTGAACTTTGATAGAGAAAGACTGGATATTCTAGCTAAATTTAAGGGGAAATGGTATACATACTTGATTCTTTTTACCAATCAAGTACTAACAGTTAGTAGTAGTAGCTGTTGATCCGTTTAGGTAGTTGAAATGTAGGGTCGCTTACAGGTAAGTTAAGAGAATTAGTTGATACCGTGACTAGAAGGCGTGTAAATATATTATGCGTTCAAGAGACTAAATGGAAGGGTCAGAAGGCGAAGGAGGTGGACAATACAGGTTTCAAGCTTTGGTACACAGGGACAGTTGCGAATAGAAATGGAGTAGGAGTTTTGATTGATAAGAGCCTCAAGAATAGTGTGGTGGGAGTGAGAAGACAAGGAGAAAGGATTATCTTAGTCAAGCTTGTCATTAGTGATATAGTCTTGAATGTAATTAGTGCGTATGCCCCCCAAGTAGGCATCGACGAGAGTGCTAAGAGACAGTTCTGGGAAGACTTAGATGGTCTGATTAGAGTTGTACCTAGTAGTGAGAAGCTTTTTATAGGAGGAGATCTTAATGGGCATGTAGGTACTACAAGCGCAGGTTTCGAGGCAGTTCATGAAGGTTTTAGGTATGATAGTAGGAATCAGGAGGGGGAGAAAGTTTTGGACTTCGCGGTAGCTTTTGACCTGATGATAGCCAACACTTTCTTTAGAAAGAGAGAATCTCATCTAGTGACCTTCAGTAGCGGACAACACTCTAGCCAGATTGACTTTGTCCTCACAAGAAGAAAGGACAAAGATCATGCTTGGATTGCAAGGTGATACCAGAAAAGTGTGTTGTTTCTCAACATAAGCTTTTGGTGGCCGACTTTTGTTTTCAGGTGCGTGCCCGTAGGGATAAACAAGCTAAGATTAAAAGAACAAAGTGGTGGAAACTGAAAGGGGAGACGTCAGAGGCATTCAGGGAAAGAGTTATCAAAGGGAGCCCTTGGAAGAAAGAAGAGGACATAAACAACATGTGGGAGAAGATGACAATCAACATTCGAAAAGTGGCCTCAGAGGTGTGTGGAGTAACCAAAGAAAGTAGAGGTGAGGCTAAAGATACTTGGTGGTGGAACGAGGAAGTCCAAAGGGCTATTAAGGAGAAAAAAGAGTGCTATAGACGCTTGTACCATGACAGGAGTGTGGACAACATAGAGAAGTACAAGGTGGCAAAGAAAACTGCAAAGCGAGTTGTAAGTGTGGCAAAGGGTAGAGCGTACGAGGATCTTTACCAACATTTGAGTACGAAGGAAGGAGAGAAGGACATTTATAGGATGGCTAGGGTTCGTGAGAGAAAGACAAGGCACTTCAACCAAGTTAAGTGCATTAAGGATGAAAGGGAGCATCTCTTGGTGAAGGAGGATGATATCTAACATCGATGGCAAGAGTATTTTGACAAATTGTTCAATGGTGAGAATACGGACACAACCTTTTAGTTGGATGACTCTTTTGATGACACCAATAGACATTTCGTGCGGAGAATCCAAGAATCTGAGGTCAGAGAGGCGTTGAAAAGGATGAAAGAAGGTAAGGCAATGGGACCGGATGGTATCCCAATCGAGGTGTGGACATGCCTCGGGGACATAGCTATAGTATGGCTAACCAAGCTGTTCAACCATATTTTTCGATCGAACAAGATGCCTGATGAGTGGAGAAGTACATTGGTACCGATATACAAGAATAAAGGGGATATTCAAAGTTGTACTAATTACCGGGGAATTAAGTTGATGAGCCATACTATGAAGCTATGGGAGAGAGTTATCGAGTATCGCTTGAGAGCAATAACGCGGACCTCTATGAACCGATTTGGTTTCATGTCCGGAAGGTCAACCATGAAAGCCATTTTCTTAATAAGACAAGTTATGGAGCGGTATAGGGAGAAGAAGAAGGACCTACACATGGTTTTTATTGACTTGGAGAAGGCTTATGATAAAATACCAAGTAATGTTATGTGATGGGCTTTGGACAAACATAAAGTCCCAACGAAGTACGTCGGGCTCATTAAGGACATATACAACAATGTTGTGACTAGAGTTTGAACAAGTGATGGAGACACGGATGACTTCCCGATTATGATAGGACTACATCAAGGGTCAGCTTTGAGCCCTTATTTGTTTGCCTTAGTGATGGACGAGGTCACAAGGGGCATACAAGAGGATATCCCTTGGTGTATGCTTTTCGCGGACGATGTAATGCTAGTTGATGAAAGCCGGACAGGAGTGAATCAGAAACTGAAGTTATGGCAGAAGACTTTGGAGTCTAAAGGTTTTAGACTCAGTAGAACTAAAACTGAGTATATGAGATGTGACTTCGACACTACTACTCGAGAGGAGAAAGATATTAGTTTGGAAGGTCAAGTAGTGCCTAAGAAGGATACATTTCGATATTTAGGATCAATGATACAGAGAGACAGGGATATTGATGAAGATGTTAGCCATAGAATCAAAGCTGGGTGGATGAAGTGACAACAAGCATCTGGTGTCCTATGTGACAAAAGGGTACCACAGAAGCTAAAATGCAAGTTTTATAGGACGGCGGTTAGACCTGCTATGTTGTATGGTGCAGAATGTTGGCCTACGAAAAGACGACATGTTCAACAATAAGTGTCGCGGAAATACGTATGTTGCGTTGGATTTGTAGTCATACAAGAAGGGATCGAGTTCGGAACGATGATATACGTGATAGATTAGGGGTAGCACCAATTGAAGAAAAGCTTGTCCAACACCGGTTGAGATGGTTTGGACATATCCAATGGAGACCTCCAGAGGCACCGGTGCGTAGTGGAATCATAAGCCAGGATAGTAACGTGAAGAGAGGCAGAGGAAGACAGAAGTTGACTTGGGTAGAGACAATAAAAGGAGACTTAAAAGGATGGAATATACCCAAAGACTTAGCCTTAGATAGGAGTGCTTGGAAGACAGCTATTCACGTGCCTGAATCTTGATTGCTTCTGTTGGGTTTCAACTCTAGCCTACCCCAACTTGTTTGGGACTTAAAGGCTTTGTTGTTGTTGTTGTCGTTGTTGTTGTTGAATCAAGTACTAACAGTTACCCATGAACGTTTAACCAGGATTACTGGACTAGCATTAACTGCATGTTGATTAGCTTCTAATGGTGTTAAGATGCTGAGCCCCCATAATTGTTAGTAAATGGTTTGTACATATACCACTTCTCAAACCTAAGTGGTTATTAGGCACCACTGTTCATAGAAGCACAGTATCTAACCTAAGGTCCCATCTAAACATAATACTACTTACCATCTCCTAAGATTATAAATTTAAGATATTGACTTACTAACCAAGAAACCTAAATTATCCCTAAGCCTACTAAACTGACCTAGTATTGCAGGTTCTGCTACTGCTCTCCTAGGTGCCCAATCTGAGTGGGTCCTCATGAATTACACGCATTTTCTATAATGTGCTACTAACCGTAACGTGCACATTATACAAATTTAGCTGGATGTTAGCTTAATCACACACTTGAAAACAGGGGTGAATACAGCGGTATGGTGAAAGCCTAGGTGCACCATGGCGAAACTAGGTGGGCCGGTGGCTGCCATATATAAGGTTGTCGCAACCCAGCCTACTGCCATGAAAACATAGGACTGCACTATAAGGCATTAAATAAAACATCACTTAAGAACAATCTGGGAATTCATCAGCATGAACAGGGAAGACTCGAAATTTTCTAGACCTAGGTTATACGATGTGTGGGCTACTGCTGTGCTTAATTTTCTGTCTGGACATTAATAACTCGAGCAAGTCTTGATGGTCCAATCGAATTTACATTCAGCCCACCTATAAGAAACTTTATGCACATGTGAGGTCATAAAGATATATGCCTAAGAAACGAACTAATACATATATAATTGCAACTGCATCTTTTTCCACCACAAGAGGTAAAAAGGTACAGGGCGGCCAGAGGCGAGAATGAGCTGACCAGCAAGGTTCACCGACGATTTACTGAACAAGCATGGGAATATATAGACTGGAACAGCATTGTTGACCACCCAAGCTATGTAAAGCAGTGCGGTCTATGTGCTGATGAAGCCTCGCAAGCATTTCATCGAATATCTAGTATCGTTGGGACATAACATGGCTGAAACAGGACCAACCAAGCATCCAGAGTCCAGAGAAAATTTGCGGAGAACGGAGCATAAGAAGGCAAGAACGAAGAGAAGAGAGAAAGAAATATACCTTGACCGTGTCAAACGGGTGGCCGACTACGACCTGGGCGACGCCGGCGGCGGATCCGGCGACGTACTCCTTGGCCGCGTCGCCCGCTACGGCCATCTGATGAACTGGCGGCGGCCGCAAGTACTCGAATGTCTGCGAAAAGGGAAATGCAGAACTGGGGGAGAAGGGGAAAGGATGGACCGGTCCCTCCGGAACTCCGGCGCCGTCGTATGGCAGAGAATGCTGGGAGGAGAAAGGAAGGAAGGACGGTGGAAGCACCGGCCTAGCGAGTCTGTCATATACTGCTTAAAAAGTAGGTTTAATTGAAATGATGATTAAAAATCTGCTATTAGTATTCACGTTATTTAAACATTTCACTATAATTATTTGCTACATAAAACTTTATTTTATATGTCCGACTATCTTTTGGCTACATTAGATGTATGTATGCAGCCATCCATTTCATATAGACCGTATTGCCCCTCTTCTACTCTCACTTAATCCAGCTATTTGACTGTTGAGTCCAATCCGCTCATTTTCTATCTTACCCTCTCCCACTTGATGACCTTTAACCCTAGTTAGGCGGTGACAGTGAAGATGAATGCAGTTGTTGGCGACGATAATTCCTAGCTACAAATGTTGGTGGTGGCGAACAATTTCCATTTCCTCAAGCTTTTGGCATCAATTGGGGGCCATGGTCGTAACTTAAGGAAGATGATTGCCGTCTCCGCAAACTCTAACCCCTAAGGGAACGGTGTGCTAGCGATAGGAAAAGGCACGCCCCCGGTAATCTTCTAGATCCAACTAGCTATGACCATGTGATGGCTAGAGTAATTGAGGATTGACCCTTTTGTAGTCGGATTGCCCCCCTTTGACTTGATTTGCATGCTTCCCGCTAGACCCAACTTGTCCACACTAGAGATTTAAGTGCAAGGTTTGTGTACCACATACTCTTTGGGTACCGAATCTTACACAAATGGATTTGTTATTAAGTGGGATGTAGAGATAGATGCTCTTTCTCTAGACTTGTTGATCAAAGTTTGGGCAATGATGTGAAATGGTCATCTAACCAGTCTAACAGATTGTAGTTCTTTGACAACATCTTGGGAGAAGATATTAGATTAGTCAATGATAGGCAGATACTAGATTTTTGTGTGAAATATATAAGGTTGTGATGTGTTGCCACCTTTTAGTAGGAGTCTTTGACAAATCAGTTTGTAATGAGCACAATTATGATGATTTAGAGCCTTTGTCTGTTATTCCACCTGATGGTATTCCTGTGCTTAGCCAAGACCCACCCACACATGATGATATGCCAAGTTCCCTACCAATGCTAGTGCTGAGAACCCCACAACAAACTATACAGAACACGCTGGTACTGCTACACAACCCACACATAATGAAGCTGAAGCAAAGGGGCCAAACCTTGAGCCTAACAAGGAGACAGATATATTTGACAATGAAGAGGAGTATGTTAGAGTTGACTAGTACCACCTGCACAGCCAACCACAAATGGCACTTCGCATCAAGATGATGAAAATTTTGTTCCTATTCTTGCTGAAGGGTGTGTACCTCTTGAGGTAGAAGTGAATGGTGTAGATCCTCAGGAAATAAATGTTCTTCGTGATCTTGAAAATTCCAATGTTTATCAAGGTGCATTGTATTATGATGCCATAACATTCATGAAGTTGTGAGGCATTATGCTATGAATAAAGGGTTTGAGTTTGTTGTCCTGAAGACTGTCAAGGTCAGATTCATTGCCAAGTGTAAATTTGAATGTATCTTTCTTGCCCTAAGGTGCTCAATGCGGTTTACTCAGCTACACTGGTCCCTCAGGTAGTAGTTGGGTGGTGGGGAATCACAACAGTAACTCATGGTGGAGCTTGTATGGGACATGGCCTATGGGGTTGGGTTCTCCATTCAAGCCTTATGCGCTCAAGATCGGAACAGTAGCCAGATACAAACCCAACAAAGATACATACATGCATGTGTTTGGGTTTACTTAGCTAGATGTACATTGATTCAACTGCCACTCTCCTCTGATCTGGATACCACTTGACCTTTTGTCACTATCGAAGTAAAAATTGGAACATGATGGATGATGAGGATAATAATGGATCACGTATTCTAATTGCTTATCACATACTTGAACTCGAAATATAAAGATCCACTGCCAGTAAGCTTTTCCATATAACCAACAAAACAAGCTAGCCAAATAGCCCCTAGCATATCGTGAGAGTCGAAGAGCTATTCCTACCTAGTCAGATAAGTCTTGCAGAGTACATTGAGTACTTAGGATTTATTTCCAATGTTGCAGATGATAAAAATGAGGAGGGAGAAAATCTTCACCGTATTTCAAGCCTATTGCCACGATACGAGATGGGTACTCCTGATTGGGGAGTTCACTCGTAATGGGCACAACGAGGACACCATTTATGACGCCTTTCATAGTTTATTTTTATGTCACCCTGTGAGATTGTGGTTGCGTGTAGAGGGGTAGAACTTTTATTTGCTATTTGTCCTGTGCACGAATTATCGAACTTGTTGCTTCCTATGTGAAGGGACCATGACGCCTAAGAGGGGGGGTGAATTAGGCAACTTAAAAAATCTAACTCTAAACTATGGCCTCTTTTTCAACCTTTAGCAAAACCTATGCAAAAGATAATCTATCTAGATGTGCAACTATGGTTTTGCTAGTGTGTTGCTATCTCTACCGCAAATGATGATAATATGATCAATGTAAATGCGGAAGCTTAAAGAGCAAGGTAGAGATATGCAAACTCCCGTCGACGACTCTGGTATTTTTACCGAGGTATCGAGAAGCGCGCAAGCTTTCCCCTAGTCCTCGTTGGAGCCCCTCGCAAGGAATCCCTCACAAGGGCCAAGCTCCCGGTCGAGTAACTCCGTGGATAGCCTCGGGCCTTCCCCACGCGCAAGTGGGTCTCCGATGTGCCTCTCGGCAAGCCTCTCCCGGATGCTCCCCGCCGTCTTCACTATCAAGCTTCCGGCCGAAACGCCGCGGACCTTGTTCCCTCTGGTACAAGGTGGCGGCCACACCACAAACACGGTTGGTGTGATCTCACAAGACTTCAAGCCCCTCCGATGTACAACACTTGTGCTCGCAAGCACGGGGTGGCAAAAGGTATGCAAACCTCACTAAACACTAGGCAAACACCTAGAGCAAGCGCATGAGCGGTGGTCTAATCAACCTAAGCACTTCGCAAAGCACTCATGCTAATCACCTAATAAAACACTAAGCACTATGTGTGTGGAGATCACTAAAATGGTGCATCAACACCCTTGGTATGTTTCCTCAACTCCACACCTCTCAAATGGCCGGTTGGGGGTTGTATTTATAAGCCCCACTGAGAAAGTAGCCGTTGGGGTCGAATTCCTGCGAAACAGCTACTGACCGGACGCTGAATCGTCCTGACCGGACGCGTCCGGTCGTCCCAACCGTTGTAGCCGCGAACCACCGATCGGACGCTGCCAGCGTCCGGTCGCAGTTTCGCGCGCCTGGAACCCCTCTGTACTCGATCGGACACTACATTTCTGCGTCCGGTCGGTTTCCGCCAGCGTCCGGTCCTCGCGTTCGGTCGCCTGTCTGCCGAGCCACCGGTCTAGCGTCCGGTCGCGCTTCCAGCGTCCGGTCGCTTCTGCGAGCTCGTTTCTTCACGATCTTGCGTACGGCTTGGTTCCTATCTTTATGCTTGGACTTTGCTTGATATCTTAGGTCTTTTCTTGTGCTCCTAAGGTCTTTCTTAAGGTGTTGATCATCGAATCATCATGTCGCCTTTGTCCAAGTCATGTCTTGCACCCTGTTGGACTACAAAACAAACACTTGCAAATTCATTAGTCCAATTTGGTTGTGTTGGTCATCAAACACCAAAATCCAAAGTAGATGGGCCTAGGGTCCATTTTCCTTACAATCTCCCCCTTTTTGGTGATTGATGACAACACGACCAAAGCAAGCAAATGATAGAGATTTTGAAATTTAAAAAGTTCCTACTTGCTAGGATGCAATGCAAAGGGCAAGGTTATATGATGCTAGAAAATCCTATTTAGATACCAAACGAAGACCGTCTTGCCCTTACAAAAGTCCCTATGTGTCATTATGGATTCCTACAAATTTTACCATTACTTAGTTTAATCCATAATCCACTTTCCTCTCTTTCTTGGACCATTACTACTTGTAGACATCAACTTGATGCTTGCCTTTGGCCCTTCAAATTCTCCCCCTTTGGTATTAAACACCGAAAAGGAAGACATTAGTAGCTCAAGGGAGGGTCAAATTTTGTGATCCTTTGTGTATAGAGTGAAATGGATCACAAAATTTGACTCTCACATTATATAGACTAAGCTCCCCCTAAATATATGCATATATATGGTAGAAAGCAAAGCATATGCATAATCAGCAATTTATTGCACAAGAGAGTTTAATCTATATAATGCATGGAGAAAGCATATAAATATAAAATGAAATCAACATGATGATGCCAATTAAAGAATGATGCTTAACTCCGGAGACTCCAATTTCCTTATAATGAGACTACTACACATATGTTTGAAAAATAGATACCATTTAAAAAAGTGTTAGTCTCAAAGCAACCAAGTTGTAGATTAAGCTCCCCCTAAATTTGTGCACATAAGTGTTGAGTACTTGTAAAAATTTGTGCACATGGATTTAAGTATCAAAATACCACTTGAAAGATGATATTTGGGAGAGATTATCTAGAATTTAGACTTTGGCACATATTAGATAATTAATTGTACAACAAGCTATGTGCCGTGCTCCTAAACAATTTTAAACTATGTATGTTTGCTCCAAGGGTTGATAATGAAACCGAGCCAGCCTACCATATGATATACCTATTGTATGCATGACAAAATATTTAAGCATGTAAATGCAAACATTAGGCATAAAAGATAACTAGATGCTTTAAGAGTATACCAATTGAAAGGCAATACCAATTGAAATAAATGCTAATTGAAAGTAATGACATCTAGTTACCTAACATGGGAAGGGGAATTTGGGTCCATTGTATTCACTAACCTACTTGGCAATGATTTTGTCCATTATGATGCACCCCATGAAATGCACCCATACTTTGCCAAGTCTCCAAATTCCCCATAGTCCGATGGACTTCTCACTTCCCTTTCGGGATCCAAACCTTCTTAGTGCTCTTCATGTTTGAAATGATTTTCTTTGGCACCCAAAAGCGTTTGATCCCATTGTTGGCTTGCTTGTTCACCTTGATGGCCACCACCTTGTCATTTTTCTTCTTCTTCAAGAGATAAGGTGTGGAGGCCTTTTTATCCACCTTGTTGGTGTAGGTGTTGGAGAGCTTGCTTGTTTGCTTTTTCTCCTTCTTCTTTGCTCCTCCCTCATTCTTCACCTTGCACTCATAGGACTTGTGACCTTCCTTGTGGCACACGTAACAAACCACGGTTTGTCCTTCATCAAGCTTCTTCACTCCCTTGATGGTGTTATCTTGATGAAGTTGGGTTTGCTTCGCCTTGCCTTTCACTTGAGTCAAGTCCTTGGTGAGGTGAGCTACTTCTTGCTTGAGTTGCTCATTCTCTTTTGCAACCTCTTGTGTGCATGTATCTACAATCACTTTCTCAATACAAGCTTGGTTGCACAAAGGTGAGTCTAAACATAAATCGTTGCAAGAGGTAGATGCATCCTTTTTAATTATGTCATTTCTTTTAGATGCCTTGATGGGGGTATTTTTGACGGCCTCAAGATTAGCAACTTTATTTGTTAGCTCATCACAATATTTGCACATAATTTCCATTTTAGCAAGCAAACTTTGATAATCATTTTGTGAGCTAGCTAACTTTTCTTTTAATTTTTCATTTTTCTTTTCAAGTTGCTTATCATTAATTGTGCATGCATTTGTTGTTGCACTAGCCTCAAGTTGCTCAATTTTAGTAGATAGTTCAATATTGAGATTTGCAAAGTTTTCATATTGTTTAAGCAAATTTTTGTATGCTTCTTGTGAACTACCTAGCTCTTCTTTTAAAGTTTTGAGCTTTTTTTGTTGACTAGTGTAAACTTTAGCATATTTAAGATTCTGTTGCACAATTGTATTGTAAGAAGGCAAGTCATCATCACTATCATTCTCACTAGAGGATGAGCTTTCGTTACCTCATGCCATAAAGCACACACGAGAAGAGCTTGATGATGAGTGCTTGTGGCCTCGCCTCTTGTGATGGTTTTCTTCTTCACTTGAAGAATCATTCCATGACCTTATTATTGTGAGGGCTTTGTTCTTGCACGCCTTCTTCTTTGTCTTGGGTGTGGGCTTATTTGGACAAACTTCCACAAAGTGCCCCAACTCACCGCATCCATAGCATCCCCTCTTTCTTTGCTCGTTTCTTTGATTAGTGAAAATGAGGTCTTGAATTTGGATGGGCACACCCTTGACATTGAGCCTTACGATCATCTTCTCCACCTTTTTGATAAGTTTGATTGATTCTTCATCAAGATCGGAGGTGGAGGAAGATTGATCATCATCACTTGATTCTTGTTCGTCATCATCATCATCCTCATCTTCTTCTTCTTCACTTGAGGAGCTTGAGCTTGACTCAACTTTCTTGCCCTTCATCTTTTTCTTCTCGCTACAAGCGAGAGCTTTGCCTTTGCTTGATGAAGATGCTTCTTCTTGACCCATCTTACGTGACATTTCAAATGCCACTAGTTTGCCAATGACAATGTCCGGGGTCATGTTGCTCAAGTTCTCCATGTTGTGAAGAATGGTGATGATGCTTGCATATTTCTTTTGTGGTAGCACGGAGATGATCTTCCTCATGATGTCCGCATCATCTAGCTTTAATAATCCGATAGAATGGAGCTCATTGATAATTAGATTCAATCGAGAATACATATCACGAACAAGCTCATCATCATTCATAGCAAAGGAATCATAATTTTTCTTAGCTAGACAATGTTTTTGCTCATGGACATTACTTGTGCCGTCATGGAGCTCTTGGAGTTTTAACCAAATTTCATGAGCTGTATTTAAAGTAAACACTTGGTTAAAAACATCCATGCTAAAAGATTCAAACAAGCAATTCTTAGCTCTAGCATTAAAATGCATTTCTTTTCCGTCACTCTTTGTGGGCTTTTCAGGATTCTTAATGGGTTTCATCCCGTCACGAGTGACTCTCCATACACCTAAATCAACCGCCTCAAGGTGGCAAGCCATTCTAGCCTTATAGTAGAGGAAGTTAGTCCCATCAAATTGTGGAGGCCTAGCGGTATCCATCCCAACCACTCTACAATAGCGTTGGCTCAACGGCGGTTAAGCCAAAGGTCCAAATATGAGCCAACCGGCTCTGATACCAATTGAAGGGACCGTGACGCCTAAGAGGGGGGGGGGGTGAATTAGGCAACTTAAAAAATCTAACTCTAAACTATGGCCTCTTTTTCAACCTTTAGCAAAACCTATGCAAAAGATAATCTATCTAGATGTGCAACTATGGTTTTGCTAGTGTGTTGCTATCTCTACCGCAAATGATGATAATATGATCAATGTAAATGCGGAAGCTTAAAGAGCAAGGTAGAGATATGCAAACTCCCGTCGACGACTCCGGTATTTTTACCAAGGTATCGAGAAGCGCGCAAGCTTACCCCTAGTCCTCGTTGGAGCCCCTCGCAAGGAATCCCTCACAAGGGCCAAGCTCCCGGTCGGGTAACTCCGTGGATAGCCTCAGACCTTCCTCACGCGCAAGTGGGTCTCCGATGTGCCTCTCGGCAAGCCTCTCCCGGATGCTTCCCGCCGTCTTCACTATCAAGCTTCCGGCCGAAACGCCGCGGGCCTTGTTCCCTCTGGTACAAGGTGGCGGCCACACCACAAACGCGGTTGGTGTGATCTCACAAGATTTCAAGCCCCTCCGATGTACAACACTTGTGCTCGCAAGCACGGGGTGGCAAGAGGTATGCAAACCTCACTAAACACTAGGCAAACACCTAGAGCAAGCGCATGAGCGGTGGTCTAATCAACCTAAGCACTTCGCAAAGCACTCATGCTAATCACCTAATAAAACACTAAGCACTATGTGTGTGGAGATCACTAAAATGGTGCATCAACACCCTTGGTATGTTTCCTCAACTCCACACCTCTCAAATGGCTGGTTGGGGGTTGTATTTATAAGCCCCACTGAGAAAGTAGCCGTTGGGGTCGAATTCCTGCGAAACAGCTACTGACCGGACGCTGAATCGTCCTGACCGGACGCGTCCGGTCGTCCCGACCGTTGTAGCCGCGAACCACCGATCGGACGCTGCCAGCGTCCGGTCGCCTGCCACCGGACGCGTCCGGTCGCAGTTTCGCGCGCCTGGAACCTCTCTGTACTCGATCGGACACTGCGTTTCTACGACTGGTCGGTTTCCGCCAGCGTCCGGTCCTCGCGTCCGGTCGCCTGTCTGCCGAGCCACCGGTCCAGCGTCCGGTCGCGCTTCCAGCGTCCGGTCCAACGTCCGGTCGCTTCTGCGAGCTCGTTTCTTCACGATCTTGCGTACGGCTTGGTTCCTATCTTTATGCTTGGACTTTGCATGATATCTTGGGTCTTTTCTTATGCTCCTAAGGTCTTTCTTAAGGTGTTGATCATCGAATCATCACGTCGCCTTTGTCCAAGTCATGTCTTGCACCCTGTTGGACTACAAAACAAACACTTGCAAATTAATTAGTCCAATTTAGTTGTGTTGGTCATCAAACACCAAAATCCAAAGTAGATGGGCCTAGGGTCCATTTTCCTTACACTATGAAATTATGAATCGATATTGTAATGAATTCATTGAAAAATCATATGTTGTATGAACTGGCCTAATGATGTTGTAAGCTTTATTTACTATTTATGGATTCTAGATGAAAAGTGGATCATTTTGAGTTCTCCTTTGTGGTGTGCTCAATAAACAATCAGGTTTTAACTTGGTCTCTTGCGTAATTTGTGTCAAATGGTTGACAAGTATGCGTTAGATTGATTAAGGTCCCGTTTGGCATGGCTTCGGCTTCTTGCACCTCCTTGCAAGGAGCCCTGCCTGTATAAAGGAGTCGGAGCCAAAAATAGTGTCTTCTCTGAGCTCCTCCTCACAAACCTAATACAAATTATTACAAAATTGCCACTAGAGTCATTTTTGCTAAACGTTTTCCAAAGCGGCTCTAGATCCACCATAGAAGTTGCTCCAGGAAGAGCTAGAGCCAGAGCCCTTTTAGGAGGAGCTAGAGCCATACCAAACAGGTCCTAAATTGGTTGGTATTGGCACAATTTACCTTCATTGTGTCGCTACACACGACGTGGTGCCACGTTGAACTAAACTGCTTTGAAAAGCACCATGGGAAGAAAAACAATCAGTTTCAATAATCGCAGGAGTCAAAACATCCAATTTTCTAGTTCGAGGGGAATCAAACTATACAATAGTTGAAGAAGATAAGATAAGATCAAAGTACAACAATAACCGAAGGAGGTCAGGAGTTCCAATCTTCTTAGAACCTAATTCAACCTCTGTCTTGGACCTTTCAACCTACCACCAAGAAATAAATCCAGAAAACTTGCATATACATGCCGAGTCTAAAATTTAAACTCGGGTTGATAGGTAAAATTTGAACTCGATTGGCAATTGCCAGGTTTTACCATAAGAAACCTAAGCGCAAATGGCAAACGCCTATTGCAGAGTTTTGCATGTTAGATGCATAGATCTCACCTACTTGGCCATTTTAACGGCTGCCCACTGTTTGGGCGACTGTGACTAGTTTTGCCGATTCAAAGAGAACGGCGACTATTGTTATCTTATTAATAAACAGAAAATATAAGTAACCCATAAAGTGAATCCTACTTCACCCAGCCCCACGCAATAGGATGATAAAGAAAACATCAAATAGTATGACAAAGAAAACTCAGGTTACATGATTGTTTCTAATTTAGCCATGACAAACAAGTTGATCCCAAGCTCCTCAGTCAACAGTTGAAGATGTGAGAACCCTAGCAGAACTGACTTTGGATCATGGAAGCGGACTACCATTTGTGTGAAACATAACTCCGGACTAATGGAGCTTCGGTACCATGTCTACAGATGTGCAATGATTTAATCACTTCAATTTCTTATGGAAAAAAAATCGTTGCCTCTCTCTCCTCCACAAAGGGGAGGGCTTGACTATATTAGTTGCAGTTCATGTGTACAAAAGAATGTCGGCCTTTGCCAGCTCATACAAAACTAAAAATATGCATCCTTTGTTTCTTATGTGATTTGGGGATAGCATCCCTGGACAACTATGACTTTTTTGGTGTGTAAGTGTGTTTGTTTCAACTAAACTGGGTCACTGCTCCTAGGTACAATCCGTACACGAAGGCTGGCTAGCATAGAGCTACAGTTACTGCCTACTCTGTTGCAGTCATCTTCATCTTCATTTCCATCATTGTTCCGAGGGACATCAGCGAAATGGAAACTCAGGCCGTGCTCTAGGTCGGGATCATCATCCATGAACCTTGTCTTGGACATGGCCTGTGGGCTTGTCCAACTACCGTTAGCTCTGTTATCTTTTTGATCTCGCTCTCTGTTTCCCTCCTCTGACCCACTGTTGCTGTGATAGCTAGAATAGTGATTGCCAAAGTTCGGCGGTTCATGGAAATTGTCCTGTGAACCAGTAAGGTGTGCATAATTCAGTGCCCAATCACTGTGCTGGCTGGAAGAATGGGCAGATGTGTAGTGATTTGCAAAGTCTGGAGGCTCAATAAAACTGTCGCAAGGTGGCTCAGAAAATCTGTCTCGTGGATCAGTTTGGCGTGCAGAGGCCTGGGCCCACCAAGGGCAGCTTGTAGAATTATGTTCACTGTCCTGGTGCTTGAAAGTGGTACGTTGAAAGAACGCACTCGTTGTTGATGCTTCCAAGTGGCTTCGTGCTCTTTCATACAAATTAGAATCCCAGATTTGCTCCTCTTCAATATCAGTTAGTGGCTTTCTCATAGGTGGCAGCCATATATCCTCCCCCGATTCAGGGGATGCTTCATCATGGTGGGAATATGAGTCCAAATCTCTGCCTGAACGTTCAGAGTGGCATGTGTAATACCAGTCCAGGATATATGGATAAGCTCTTTGATCTGTGTCAAGCAGTCCTAATGGATTTAATAAGTTATAAATAATCCCAATGCCTGGAAAAACATCTCTGGGGCGCAGCCGATGCAAAATGTTGCCACTTTGACCTCTACTACTCGACCAGAGTTGTGAATCTTCCATTGTTTGTTGAAAAGTATATTTGCGGATTTGCTTTTCCTTGAATCTCTGGAGATTGCACAAAAACTGCTTGCCATCTGGATTTGGTTGCCATGATGTATATGTGCTTTGGAAACTGTCAACATAAAAGGGCATAGCCACTTTAGGTCAACATCTATCAAAAGTAATTTATGCAACATTCCTTCCCTTTGAAATGATTCCATAAGCCAGTTTTCCATAGCACTGTTAATGAGATTATTATGAGGACTGGAATTTATTTGTATACTCTACTAGATTCAATCACAAAGGAAACAATTAATCACTATACTTAAAGACATATCACATCTCAGTAATAAAGGAATCATACAACTCTTGTGGACGATATTAAGCTGATCACTGAAGTGTTCCAGGGTTCTCCCTTACACTTCGAATTTTTATTAAAGATGACAGTATGATTTTGTTCATAAAATCAACCAGAATGGTTTGTGGATGTTAACTTGTTAAGTATCCTCAGTTCCAGAATACCTATACGGATGCACAAGACAAACTGAGCCTGTTTTATTTATTATTTAAAGAGTAAAATGCACGGGTGGCCCTTAAACTTCATGGTGCCGTCAGCGAGGTCTGTTTACTGTTCAAATGCACATCTAGGTTCCTAAACTTACTAGGTGTCACTTGCGGTCCAAATTACCCTAATTAACATGTAGCATGGAGCCCAAGAGATCCTCAGTTACTACTACTTGCTCATGTTTCCAGCCACTATCTAGCATATAGCATCAGGTGTCATATTTGCATGCCACATAGGCAATTTGAGCTGAGCAGAGTGATTTCAATCTCAAGTGGCACACTAAACAAGTTTAGAGACTCATGTATGAGATTAGGAACCTAAGTGGCACTGCCGGACAAGTTTAAGCCGTGCTGGTAGGCAAATTTAATGAAACGTTTAATTCCACCTACATGTGTTTCATACTTTCATTTCATTTCTTTGAGAAAATAATAACACCAAATTCAATTTATTCACAACTTGGTATTTTGACAAGCCATCTGGGATAATAAACCAAACAACAAACTACTCCCTCCGTTCCAAATTATAAGCCATTTTGGTTTTTCTAGATACATTGCTTTTACTATACATCTAGACATAGTGTATATCTAAGTGCATAGCAAAAACCATGAATCTAGAAAAGCCAAAATGTCTTATAATTTGGAATGGAGGGAGTACCAGGTAAAATAGTACAGCATTTATATGGTACTAAAAAAGGATGTGTACCTTAATAATGATTTCTCCATTTTCCCTTGGGAGCTCCTCATATCTTTTAATGAATCAAGTGGTGAACCATAGTTTCTATTTCCATGTCTTCGGAGGTCAAACAAGCTTAAGCTATTGAGACAAACAGAATGAAGTTAAAAACCTTGCAAAGTAGCAAAATTAGCAGATTGTAATAATTAATAGCACAATACAAAGGCAAACCTGCAAACATCTCCCACTCCATCTACGTAAATTGTAAATTCAGAAATGAAGCACAAAATATCATTGACACGCTGTACATGGGGAAAACTCAACCATTATACAACATAATCTAGAAACAAACTTATGTTGATGTTGCTCAAAAGTCAAAAACATTACCTTTGGAAGCACAAATATTAGCAAGTAAGGAGTGATGAAAATCGAGACCATCTCTTCCAAAAGCATCGTTATGGTATACTGCAATTGCAACAATCAGCCATTCTTCTAAAAGATTAATTGTAACTTATACATTGGATCTCAGATAGACCACATAAGTACTAGCCCATTACTTACAAATGCACAGCATGGGTTCCACGTAGACAGTGATTTACTGAGTTCTTTTATAAACCAAGAAGAAAAAAGAACTAAGGGGAGAGACATTCCTCAGCCATCTTAAGAGACTACTGAACCCTTTAAGTAGGTATGGTACTCCCCTCTCTTAATAAGAGACATCCAGTTCTCTACCAACCAAACTACTGCTCAGTTCTCCATTTTAAGCATAAAGGCACCAGATATCTAAATAGCTAAACACTGGTACCACTGAAATGAAGTATTCTCAGTACCACAGCAAAGATCCATTAATCCGTTATGTTGGAAGAACATTAATGTGCCAATGACATGTGGCTGCAGGCACCCACTTGAAAATCTCACATTGGGTGGAATTTTTCGGTTTAATGCATCTTTGCATCTACTGTAAGCTCGTTTTCTGTTATCATAAGTGCATTTGCATGATTAAGAATTAGTAATACCCAACTTCAAAACAATTAAGATTTTTTTTTTTGTCAAAGGTGTGATCTAAAACTATTAAGATAATTTTTTTGCCAAAAGTGTGAACTGATCATCTGAGAAAAACTGAGGGAAGGGAATTACCTGAAATAGAGTTTCGAATTCTTTCCGCACAACTTCACTGCTCTCTTTACCACGCCATCTTTTTGGCATGTAATGTGTATGTTGGACAACAAGGGTCATGGCTCCTTCTGGGTCAATCACTTGAAGCTCATCTGCCACAACTTTACGACTTACAGTTGCTATAGTTCCAAAAACAACAGTATACCAGAAAAGGTTTCGGCCGAAAACCTTCATAAGCCATAAAAGACATGAGATTCTGAAGGTGGAAGGTATCCATTGTGTGACACTAAGGATGGTGCGTGTGTGTGTTGGGGGGGGGGGCTTACATGTCCCTCAAGAATAGATTCCCCCAGGAATCCAAGGATGAGAAGAATTCCAGCCAAGCCACCAGATACAAATGATACAAATTTTGCAACAATAGATATTAATGGAGTTGGAAACTGCTTTAAATAATTTAAAGAGTGAAGAGTGCAATTGTCCATCCTATGTCTGAAGAAATGCTCAACCTGAAATAGATAAAAGTAGCAGCATTTAGGGCAAAATGGAAAAGAAACAAGATTAGCTACATATGATCTACATGTTCTTTTGTTGGGGATCTGTCCCCCAAACACTAGGAAAATGGAAAGAATGATCACACAATCATTTGGCATTTTCTAGCAGTGCAGCAAAAGAAACCTATTTCTACCTCGTTGTACTCTCGCAAAATCCACCTTGACAAATTCGACCATCGTCGAGATGATGCTGTACTGGGATTATTGTAGAATTCTTCAGCATGTCTCAGTAACATGTATACCAATGGGAAGATGATAAGGCAGGGTGACAGCAAAAGCATTGCAATGCCCATAAATACAAGTCGCTTTGTCAAAACAGATGGGCCTGTTAGAAAGTCTTTCCTGACACAAAATTTACTGCAAAAGAAGATGACATGAGGTTTGCATTAGAAAGAGTAAGATGGTATTTTAAAGGAATAGGATCAACAAACAACGACTAAGAACTACACGTGAAGAGAACATTTTAAAGGAGCAGTTATGACGACAGCACTTCATGAATAAGAACAAAAACAGAAAGACCAGACTTATCATGGAAGATATAATATCAAGGTAGCAATAGTTGTTACAAAGATTGTTAAAAACTAGAATATACAATAATGAGCTTCATGGTTTCCTTCATCGATCATCTTGAAAATTTCAGGTAAACCCTATTCGCCCTGCACTGCACATAACTGAGAGCAGCACATGCAAGGCTTCACAGACATTCTATTATCACATATCACAAATGGAATTAAAGTGACACAAAGACCTCAATTTATCAACAAAGTAAAATGTATCCATCAATAAAATCTACTAGGACTGGTTTAGAATAGACTACCTACCTGGCAACAGCATTCTATTTTTGACATTACCAGAAAAAGTATGATCAATTTGACACTTGAAACATACACATTTCATTTCATATTACTTCCTTTTCCTTTCATAACTCTTACTGGTTCTCAAAAAACTAACTCGCACTGCTTAAACAATAAGTTTGAAAAAAAATACTAGCAGTGTAGTCTACTAATTATAGATATAGGGAACCAGAAAAAGGAACAAACTTCCTTACCTATCAAACATGCTATGAAAGATGCACCAATTTAATGCCCACTCTAGCGTCTTTGGAAGCATCAGATAGCTTTTCCTTCCATGGAAACGCGAACTGACAGTTGGTCCTACTCCAGGCAGCCAACAGGCAACCGGAAATGCAATAATGCCTTTATTGACCATCCCAATTAAGTAGTTCTGTTTCCGCATTAATCTCATGATAATATCATGCTCTGAAAGATCCTTAACAACGCAAAGTTGTTGTGACTTCTGAAGGAGGACAACCTTCTCAACTACTTTGGGCCATGATATAGTTTGAATCTCCAGATCTGTGACCTTAAGACTGCAAAATGAAGTAACAGAAACAAAATGATACATCATTTTTCTCTCAAAGAAATGTTTACCAATGTGTGGAACACATGAAATTGAAATATTACCTGTTATAGTAGAAGTCACGAACATTGAGTATGCTTCTCAATTTTACAAAGAACTTGATTAAGTTAATAATTCCATATGTCGTCAATATAACCATTGATCCAGTAGTGATAATCTTCACATATGTGAACGGAACTAATGGGTCATTCTTGATGACATTCATTAGGTCACATGGTTTATCACCTATCTCAAGTGCTTCCACTCCACATTTCAAATGGCCAAGGGCATCCCAGTCAACAAACAAGAAGAAGAAACCAATAGCACATACCATAAATGTAACATTAAGGATCTCGATTATCCACTTGGTGATAATGCATCTTAAACCCTTTGCACAGAAATATTCATACAGTCTCTCAAAGAAAATATCCAAATCAGGAATCAGCTCAGCCTTGAAGTCCTCCCCATGGAGAAGTCCTGTTGGGCTCTCACAATCAGAGCTTGGTAGTCTCTGGTAGTCCGATAACTCTACTTCAGGCGGAATTTCAGCAAGCAGATGTGTTGAAAGTGTTGATTCTCTTCTCAATGGCCACTTGAATAATTGTTTAATATTTGTGCCCTTCAGAAAGAAGGACATCATATATGGAAACAGAACCCAAGACAAGCTGAAGGCTTCCTTGCCATGCCACTGCTGATCACCTGGTTGATAAAGTTTTTTCTTTAAATGATTCATTCATCGTATTCATATACATTGCAACAGACATTCTGATTAAAACATCCAACAAGAAATTACCATCTATCAACCAAAAAAGGAAAAGCATCCAGTCTTATCCATAAAAAGCAACAACTATATGAATATTTCAATTAACCAAAAACTATGCTTTTGTGCATCCTATTTAGGAATGATAGAAAAGTAGGTATCGGGCATGTCCGGACGCGGCTGAAAGCTACAGCAGCTGCACCGATTCTACCTCAAACTACAGCATTTTGCAGCTGTAATAAAATCTGATGCACCTGCTGCAGCGAACAGGCCCATCACAACCCTGAATTTGTTTTCTAGTCCTGGAACGAAGACCCAATTATAGAAAGTTTAAGCCCCTGCTGCATCATGCACTAGTTGCAAAGTGTAAACTAGGCTTACTCGAAATCCACAAAGCATCAAATCAACTCGAAGTCAAAGCTTTATAATTTTTCCAAGGTTGTCCTCGGCAGGGGCGGGCCCAGTAAAGGACAATGGGTGTGCACATGTACACCCGAAAAAATTTACAAACAAAATCGAAGGTAGTGGCAGAATATATGTATGACTGTAGTTAGATCAGATTCGAATAGAGGTAACCAAACAGCTCAAGTTAGGGTTTAGGTGCTCGGTTTCGCACAGAAGGAAGAGAAGAGACGGGGGTGGCCATACCTGGTGTGCTCGTCGCTGGCGAAGGGGGAAGAAATCCTGGGCACCTGGCGAAGGGCGGCGGCGGCCGCAGTGCCGTCGCCTCGAGAGAGAGCACGCGGCGAGAAGGCAGAAGGCAGGGGTGAAGACAGTCCTGGGGCTCTGGCGGTTAGCCGGTTAGCGGTTAGCGGTTAGACTGTGTCCAACGGCGTGACCTAAACGCAAAATACGCCATCCTCCGACGGAAGACCAAAACCACTTACGCATTCTGGGTACTCGGCGATTTCGAAGGCATTTCTACATCTACGAAGAGAGACGACGCAAACATGTAGTGGTGGGCCCGTCGGAGCTGCAGTGGCGCAGGGCGCGCTGTGGCCCACCTCCCCGCCGGTGCGCGCGGCAAGCTTGCCCCGGCGCGCGGGCCGCCTCCACCTCGGCCACGCCATCCTCCTCACCTCCGCCATCTCCCTCCTCCGCACGGGATCGAGCGTGGGCGCGTTGACCTGCTCCGGGCGGCAGCCCTACCCCCGCACAGTGGCCCGCCTCCACCTCGGCGCGGCAGTCCACCACCACCTCCGCGCGTTGCCCTGCTCCGGTGCGGCGAGGAGGAGGCAGGGGTGCGTGGATCTAGGCCCCGCCACCGCTCACCCTGGGCGACGAGGCGAGCTGGCCCCAGAGCGGCCACCCAGCCCTGGCGCGCCGAGCCCGCCCCGACATGGCGTCCTGCCTCCCCGCCACCGCGAGCCTCCCCGGCGCGACAGGGAGGCGCGGGATCTGCGGTCGACGAGGAGCGAGGAAGAGAGAGAGGGCAAGGGGAGATCGGGAGGAAGAGAGAAGGAGGGGAAGAGAAGTGACGAGGGGGAGGAGAGAGAGAGAGAGGAGAGGAGATATTTTTATCGGTGTACAGTGATTTGGGTCGTCCGTTGGAGAAGATAAATTTTGGGTGTGTATCTTTTTTACTGTGCAGCACCCAAATCAGAGAAATAGGTATTATATTTAGGTTGTATTGTTGGAGACAGTCTATGCCTCAGGCATCCAAAACATATCGTTAATTATAAGTTAATAATTAATTAATAAACGATCAAATATCAAAGTCGCGTCAGGTTTGGGTTGGGTTTTTTAATAACCCGAAAAAGTTCTTTCGAGGGTCGGAAGTCCGAGCCCGACACCGCCCCCAAATTTTAGGCGCAAGCCCACCGGGCACCAGTAGACTGTAGACGAGTCAGGTTGTTTTTAGACTAGTTGAGTTTACAGTCAAATTAAATATGTTCATGCGTAACAGTACGTATAGATGCTATCATCTTTTCTAATACATAAAAGTGACCTTTTTTAAAACAGACATCGAAAATAAAATAATTTGCTAGTTTTTTCTTTGCTAAATTTGATAGAGGACGTCGAACATATTAAAATATTTATTTCTGTCTCAGGAGGTGAAGGAAGTACGGTAAAATGTCTTTTTTTTTTATCTCTGCCTATTTCTTCTTCCGCTGTCCCTGTTGTTCTCCCCGACGGCAGGGGGCTTGCCCACCCTTCCCTGGGACATGGACCCAATCCTTGTCGACGCGGCTGCGGATCCTCGCCGTCCTCAGCGTGGCAGCATCCGCCGGATGAAGCAGTATGAGTGCCTGACCAACCACTCCGTCGTGGCGTCCGCCGTGTTTGTCCCGTTCTACGCTGGCTTCGACTTCGCCCGCTACAATTGGGGCTACGACAACACCACCAGGGACGCCAGATCGGTGGACCTGATAGAGTGGCTCATGGCACGACCCCAGTTGCAGCGGATGTGGGGCCATGACCACTTCCCCGTCGCGGGGAGAACGGGGTGGGACTTCCGATGAGCATCCGGATGACCAGATCCAGGATCACGTCACCGAGCATGGCAAGGCTTCCAGCACCTGCGCCATGCTAGGATGCGCTCGCACCCTGGGCGGCACTCAGTGCCACTCCCCCGTCAACATCATGCGGTTATTCCAGATGGTCGTCTTCTGCTTGCAGCCGCTCCCCGTTGGGCGACTCGTGCACGCGGCAATCGGTGTTCGACTCCGTGGTGCCCAGCTGCATCCCGGTGTTCTTCCACACGGGGTCCGCGTACGAGCTATACCCGTGGCAACGGCAGCCGCACCGGGGCCGGCGCGACCGTCGCCGCCACGGCGCGGTCTCGGCCCGGTTGCGCGGCGAACTGCGAGAACCCCGCACGGAAAGCGGTCTACGTCGCCATGGCAAGGTGGGAAGGATGTGTTAGTTGATCTCCACATACGCCCTGATCGGGGGCGCCCAACCCTAATATGGTTGGTGGGCCCCTGTCGCACAACACTATATAAAGATAGGTGGGGATCATGGCTCGGGGAACAAGGTTGACCGGAGCCGATGTAACCACGAACAAAAAACCTAACCCGATCTAAAGAGGGTGCTGCCAGCGACGGAAAGCCCCACCGACTCTGCCGTACCTCTGCATCGCCACTGGACCTCGTCTCCACCACGCTGGACTCCACCGCGCCGAGCTCCCTCGACACCAGCGTCCACGAGGCTACGGCGCAACTGCGCCAGGGCGAACTAGAGGAACCCTAAGTAAGATGCTTATCCCGATCTACGGTTTAGAGGCACTATTGTTTCTAACAATGGTACCAGAGCCAAGGTTGCCAGTGTGTAGATCTAGTATGGGGTAAAATATTGAAAAAAAATCAAAGAAAGAATAAGGGTTCGATCTGTTTCGGATTGAAACCCAACCCTAACTGGGTAAAAGAAAATTAAAAAGAGACCGGGGGGTGGCAGACGTCACTGAACTCTTGGTCACCACCGCCACCGTGCGGGGAAGGTGCCACACCATCGTCTTCGCCGGCGCGCGGCAAGAAAAGAACTGACCTCCTTTCGGATCTGAGCAGACAGAAGGGGTTCCCTAACCCTAACCCTAACTGGGTGAAGGAAAGAACAAAGGAAGAGGGATTCGGCCTAGAAGAGAATCAAAGCCAAACCCTAACCCTCAAAGCACTTACTGGGGAAGAAGAACAGTGACTCCAGTGAGTCAAACCCTAACCTAACCTCAACCCCAAATCGGTTCAACTCCAAAAGGAAAAGAAAGAAGATCCAAAAGAGAAGAAGGAGAAGAGGGGAAGGGGCTTATCTCGCCGATCTCGAATCAAAACCGAGAGAAAAACCGAATCGGGTTCAACCGAACCCTAACCCTAACTCACGACGAGGAAGGGGGAAGAGAGCGATTCGGTACAAATAGAAAAAAAAGAAAGCAAATGAAAGAGATGAACCGAATCGAACGAATCGAATCGGAAAAAGAAACCCTAACCCTAGATCTCCAAATCGGTTGAATCCGAGAAGAACAAACAAGAATCCAAATCCAAATCCAAAAGAAGAAGGGGACGGGGAAGAAGAGGAAAGGGACCTACCTCGCCGTGCGCCGGACTAACCCTTCACCGACGTGGGAGAAGAAGGCCGAGCCGGGGGAACTGTTTCGCTCAGGCTCGGCCAAGGGGGCGCCGTGGCCTGGCCACTCGACGGCGACGCGCTCACCCACTGGGGAGCACGCACGCCGGCGAGGGGGCCGACCACGCGGGGCAGCGAGGTCTCGCCACCACGAACGACGGCGCCATCTCTCTCTCTCTCTCTCTCTCTCTCTCTCTCGGCTGCGGTCGCTGCTCGTTGCTGCTGCGTTTAGAGAGGAGCGCGGGCGTAGAGAGAGAAGAGGGAGGGGCGAATGATGCTAGGGTTTCAGCGGAGGCGCTGAGGTCGCCATTTTGATCTGCCGAGACGCGCACGTGGCCGTTCGATCTGCATCAATGGCGTAGATCAACCGGGCCAGAATCAGGCCCAGGCGGGCGCGAGCGGGAGGCCGCTTTGCCAGCCTAGGCCTAGGTTGCGGCCTGGGTGTGGGCAGCGCGCGTGCGTGGGTTGCTGTGGCAAGTCGGGCCGTGCACTGTTGCTGCTGGGCCGATACTGTAGCTGCAGGCCGGGCCACAATGAACAGTAAATAAAGTTCCGAGTTTATTTAATTTTCGGAAGCAGATTTTGATGATATTTGTCTACTTCAAATATCTCTGTTAAAATTTGAACCAACGTTTTTTCATGTTTAATGCTTCTGAAAAATAGATAATGAATTTTTTCATGTTTCCGCTGCTAAAGAAATAGTTTATTCTTCAGTTATTTTGAACCAACGTGATATTTAATTGAAGAAAAAGAGATTTTGACATGATTATGATGTTGTTATTTTTTGACCAACGTTGTTAATAACAATATCGTAATTTTAATGATTTTATGCATTAATTCTATTTCTGTCCAACGGTGATGTAGAATTAGTGTATAAGAACAGTTGTAAATTTTAATGATTTATGCATTAATTCTATTTCTGCCTAACGGTGATGTAGAATTAGTGTATAAGAACAGTTGTATGTTTTAATTTTGACCAACGTTGAAATCAAGACATGCAATTGTTGTTATTTTTTATGTTAAGAAAAAGTTTAACTAGGCCTTCATCTTGGCTGAGGTGAACTGGGTAGTCACCTCACCGTGTTCCACTGAGCCTGTGCATCGGTGAGGGAAACAAACGAGGTTGATGCCGCTTGGGTAACTGAAGAGAGAGATTTTGAATCCCAAAAGATATCCTATGACCTTGAGCATAGGAAGCGGGTCACTGCCAACAAGAAATGTTTGGCTGTGATAAAGAACACGATTAAGTCTGCAATTATGGGCTCAATCCCAGAGTGTGACACGGTCACCGAGTACCTCGATAGAATAAAGAGTCAGTTCACTAGCTCTTCAAAGACATATGCTACCCAGCTGATAAAGCAAATGGTGACAGAGAGTTAATCTGGAAATGGTGGCATAAGAGAGCTCACGATGCATCGTCGAAATTATGACACTGTCGTTTAGGCCATATTTCGAGGGGGAGAATAGAAAGACTAGTTAAGAATAATATTCTTTCTCTATTAGAGCTCTCAGATTTAGAACAATACAGAGAATGCATAAAATGAAAGTATGTAAAGAAAATTAAGAAAGATGTCAAACGAAGCGTAGGAATTTTACAGATTATTCACACAGACATCTGTGGTCAGTTTTCTATAAAGAGTGTGGATGGTTATGATTCGTTTATAATATTCACAGATGATTACTCCCATTATGGCTATATTTATCCAATCAAAGAAAGAATACAAGCATTTGATAAATTATAAGATATTTAAGGCAGAAGTTAAAAACCAACACAATTTAAAGATTAAGATAGTCAGGTCCGACCGTGGGGGGGAGTACTACGGTCGGCATACCCCATATGGCCAAGTTCCTGGATCTTTTGCAAGGTTCTTACAGGAGAATGGTATAGTAGCCCAGTATTCTACACCAGGTGAACCTCGACAGAATGGAGTAGCTGAAAGACGCAATCGTACCCTGATGGATATGGTGTGCAATATGATAAATTACTCCACCTTATTGTTGAGCCTATGGATGAAGGCATTAAAACCGCTATTCATATTCTCAATAGAGTACCAAGTGAGTCGGTGCCCAAAACACCGTATGAGTTGTGGATAGAAAGAGTACCCTCACTAAACCACTTACGTGTGTGAGGGAGTCCTGGTGAGGCTAAAGTATTTAACCCAAACATTGGGAAGCTAGATCCCAAAACAGTAAGTTGTCATTTCATTGGCTACCTAGAAAAGTCAAAAGGTTTTCGTTTCTACTGTCCAGACAGACATATAAAATTTGTGGAAGCGAGACACGCTGTCTTCCTAGAGAATGAAATAATGAGGGGGAGCATGGTAGCTCGAGAAATTGACCTTGAAGAGAAGCGGGTGTATGCGCCCACTCCGATGATTCATAAGCTATTTTTCTCACTACCTGCTGTCGCTGCACCGACAGTGCAAGATACCATGGTGCCAGCACCTGTTGTTATTACGCCTATGGCAACAATGAAGGACGATGAAGAACTTGTTCTTCAGGATCCTGTAGAACCTATTGCCACACATGTGGGGGAGCAACAACAGCCTCAAACAGAAGATGTGCCAAATATGAAGGCCTCTAGAAGGTCTCAAAGAGTTAGAAAATCAGCTATTCCTGCTGACTATGAAGTATACAACACTAAAGAATTTCAAATGGATGATGATCCCACCTCATTTGAAGAAGCCATGAGAACTGATCATTCATCAAAGTGGCTTAAGGCCATAGAAGATGAAATGAAATCTATAAATACCAATAAAGTTTGGGACTTGAAAATAATTCCTAAAGGAGCCAAAATAGTAGGGTGTAAATGGGTCTACAAAATAAAACTCGACTCTCAAGGGAATATAGAGAGATATAATGCACGATTTGTGGTAAAAGGCTTTACACAAAGAGAAGGAATTTATTACAATGAGACATTTTCTCTAGTCTCATATAAAGATTCCTTCAGAATCATAATGACATTAGTGGCACATTACGATTTATAATTACATCAAATGGATGTAAAGACGATATTTCTCAATGGAGACTTGGAGGAAAATGTTTACATGACACAACTGAAAGGTTTTATCATGGAAGGAAAAGAACGAATAGGATGACGCCTAAAGAAATCCATTTATGGATCAAAACAAGCTTCAAGACAGTGGTACTTGAAGTTTGATGAGACAATAAGATATTTTAGGTTTAAAGAGAATGTTTAGGACAATTGTGTCTATGCAAAGTTTAAGAATGGGAAATTTATCTTCCTTGTCCTGTATGTGGATGATATCGTACTTGCTAGTAGTGATGTCAGTCTACTACTGGAGACAAAGAAGTTTTTGTCCTCAAAATTTGATATGAAAGATCTTGGTGAAGCTTCGTTCGTTCTAGGGATCGAGATTCACCGAGATAGAAGTAAAGGGGTATTAGAACTGTCACAAAAGGCATACATAGAAAATATATTAAAGAAATTCAGTATGCACAAATGTAGTCCCTCACCTGCTCCTATAGTCAAGGGCGACAGATATGGGGATTTTTAATGCCCCAGGAACCAGTATGAGATCGATCAAATTGAAAATGGTTCCATATGCTTCAGTTGTCGGAAGCTTGCAATATGCTCAAGTATGTACGTGCCCTGACTTGGCATTTGTTACCGGGTTACTTGGCAGATTCCAGAGCAATCATGAAACAGAACATTGGAAATTAGTAAATAAAGTCTTGCGTTATTTGCAAGGAACGAAAAGCCTCATGATGACGTATAGAAGATCTGATTCACTCCATATAGTGGGATATTCATATTCTGATTATGCGGGAGATGATAGAAAATCCACGTCTGGATATGTATTCACTCTCGTAAGGGGAGCTATTTTATAGAAAAGCTTAAAGCAAACTGTCACTACATCGTCCATAATGTATGTCGGGTTTGTAGCGTGTTATAAGGCAACGGGGCAGATGAACTGGCTAAAGAAGTTCATACCCGGTTTGAAGGTGGTTGACGACATCTATAGACCACTTAAGTTATACTGCGATAATAATCCGGCAGTACAGTATGCTCACAATAATAAGTCAAGTGGTGCTGCCAAACACATTGACATAAAGTATTATGTTGTGAAAAATAAAGTCCGGGATTATGTCATAAGTCTTGAGCATATAAGTACCGAAAAGATGCTCGCGGATCCGCTTACAAAAGGCTTACCACCTAACATGTTCAGAGACACGTGTAGCTAGCATGGGTTTAAGGGAAAGTCTAAAATTCCTGTATAAAAGAAGGCCCAAAGTTAAGTATCTATTTCAGAACAGAGTGGTGTGTTGTAGCTGTTAAATCTATCGGCAATTGACCGTGACGATGAAACATGCTCTACGCGCTAATCTGTAATGGAATGAACAAAAATAAATGATATGAAATTGAAATATGGTAGTGAGATCAAGGGGGAGAATGTTAGTTGATCTCCACCAATAGGCCCAATAACCTATTGGGCCCTTGGATCTGCGCTCTAATCGGGAGCGTCCAACCCTAATATGGTTGGTGGGTCCCTGTCGCACAGCACTATATAAAGATAAGTGGAGATCACGGCTCGGGGAACGAGGTTGACCGGAGCCGATGTAACCACGAACAGAAAACCTAACCCTATCTAAAGAGGGTGCTGCCAGCGACGGGAAGCCCAACCGACTCTATCGTACCTTTGCATCGCCACCGGACCTCATCTCCACCACGCTAGACTCCACCGCGCCGAGCTCCCTCGACACCGGCGTCCACGAGGCTGCGACACAACTGCGCCAGGGCGAACTAGAGGAACCCTAAGTAAGATGCTTACCCCGATCTACGATTTAGAGGCACTATTGTCTCTAACAGGATGCTGCTGCTCGATTCGGCCAGTGGCGCGCCTCGTCCACCCCTGCCTCTTCCACCTCACGCCTTAGTCTCCTCGTCCACCGCTGCAAGGGCTCCTCGCAGAGACTCACCACTCCTGTCGCCGAGGGAGAAGAACAGGGACAGAGGAAGAAGAAATAGGTAGGGGCAAAAAGGACATTTCATCACTCTTCTCTCACATCCTGAGCCAGAAATGAATATTTTAATGTATTCAGTGTCCTGCGACAAATTTGGCAACAACGCAAGTGTCTACCGGCAAATCGCTCTATTTTTTGTCCACTAACAAAGGAAGGTCACTTTCAGTGTCTAGAGCAAATTTTGTCTATTATGTATGGTAGCAAAATGCACACTATTCTTTCTAACTTATATGACAACGATTATGGGTTCAGATCATGAATGAGACAGTAAATATGTAGAACTATTATCTCTAATTCATCATGTACTATAACTTTTAGTAAAACCAACCATGAAATATACACTCGTGAGAGTGGAGGCACAAATAGAGACAAAAAGAGTGACTCACTAGAGGTGGGATTTAGACTGTGCTATGTCAAACTAGAGGTGGGACTTAGGCCTTGCCATGCATCGGTGACTCACCAGAGGTGAGACTTGACATGCAGAATTTGCTCGCCAAACTTTTGGCGTTTTTTTGCACAGAAATTGAACTACCACGCCGTGATCATGCTGCGGCGCACACAACAAGTGCGACAGCTAACTAAACAGTCGTCGCAAAGTGCGACAACTAATTTAACACGTCAAGAGACTAATTTAGAGTAAAAAGTGAGTTCACGGGGCAGGTATGTAGGGAACGGGACGGCGGATGGTTGCCCATCTCTGTCTCCGCGAAACTGACAGGGACTAATTTTTTCCTATTCAATCCTCATGGGGATTAAGGGCGTGATTGGTTGAGGGAAGGAGCCCCGACCTGACCCATGGGATGCAGGTGTGCACCGTTTGGTTGGCTGCACGGGACCTTCAGCTTGGGGCGACCAGTGCAAAGGCACCCACCCAGCCTGGCTGCCAGGAAACGAAATCCGAGTTCGTTCCTGGCGAGCGTGGCTCCAGCGCTGCTGAGAGCACGCACGCGAGGAACGGGCACAGAGAGTAGCGATGCGGGACAAGTCGGATTGCAGGCGGGGCGGGTTGCGGACCACCACTTACCCACTAAGCTTGCCGCAAACTAATTAAGCGGGTTTGTGGCTGTCCATGAGCGCAACTGTGACCCTCCGTCGTGATCCACCGGACTCTATGGCTAATACAACAAACCCGCAAGGCCCGCAAAGCACACTAGCTAGATTTGTTGCTGCTACGAGCTCATCTGCAGCATCGTAAGGACTCGCACGGACATGGCAGCGAAGGAGCTAACTAACTCGCCGGCGGCCACACCTCCGCCTGTGGAGTTTAGATCCTCTGATCTAGTAGCCGCTATTGCTAATTGCTATCGCTGGACAGGAAGACCTCAGCGGCGGTCCGCCCTGCAGCCAGGTGCTCGTGGACGCCGTCGCCATGCGTGGACGGTGATGTCGGCCATGGCACCCGGGGCTCTGCAGCACCCAGCACTCTACTGAGTCGCCACCGGAGAAGATGAACTCCTCGTCCTCCTCTGTGACCACCACCCCGAGCTCCCAGCCGATGGGACCGCCAGCATATCGCCTGACGCGCGGGCCAGCTCCAGAACGAGATCAAGGAGCGGTTGTCACGCTGGATACTGGATATTCGACAGAGGCAAGACAACCATCGTTGCGGGTTCTTGCGGGACATTGCGGGCTTGCCCTCTTGTCCAATGGGCTTCGCGGAACAGCACACGTCATGCCGTGAAAATGTTGCAGCTGATCCGCATCTGCTATAAAACATGATTTTCCGGGGCGAACATACAGGTTCCAATAAAAACCCGCCCCACCTGCAAGCCGAGGGACAAGCGAGAACCAAACAACTTCCTCACGGACCTGGCTGTAGCGAAGCAAGCAACCAATCAAGTCTGACTCGCATGCGCTGAGCCTGGTGCTGACGAGACTGGCCCGACGGATGCGAGTCAGACGAGCCTGCATCGGAACCAATCACGCCTTAAATCGCCTCCATCCCTGTCCCTAGTCTGTGTTTAGTTTACGAATTTTAGAAATTTAGCTACCGTAGCACTTTTGTTTTTATTTAGCAATTATTGTTCAATTATAGATTAATTAGACTCAAAACGTTCGTCTCGTAATTTTCAACCAAACTATGCAATTAATTTTTTTCATCCACATTTAATGCTGAATGCACGTATCGTAAGATTTGATGTGATGACTACTATAATACTTTTTAAACACTTAGTAGGATAATTCTCCGTAGGGAATCATCGGGGATCGGATCCCCATTAACATCTCTATCCACACCTCTGTCTCGGTCTCTCTCAGTCACTCTCACCCCCATTGACTCTCCACCGACATGCTGATGCAGTTATGCTCCTCTCTTCACCTCCAACCAGGTGGGTCCCACTAGTGCTTTAGGGAAAGACCCTGTTCGACTTCTTTTTTCAGTTAGAATAGTATTTTTCTCTCATAATAATTTAGCCGAAACAATATTTTTTAGTCAGTTTAAGGCAACTTTCAGACCAGCGAACGGGCCAAAGAAGAGGACAAAATTGTATTTCAGAACCCATCCAGTAGTCAGATCATGGACAACCCGCAAGTGTGGTACGTAAATAAAGGAACAAAAAGATTGAAAGTAGTTGCCACGAAGAGGGCTAGAAGCTTTCTAGTGATAAATAAAAGATTGAAAGTTGTTGGATCGGACTTCTGGAGTTCTGTACGAGTACGATACGGTCAACCATTGTTGAAAGCAATGTACCAACTCCCGCAGCTAGTTGGAGCGCACACTCAACTGGCACAACACCTTAGGGCGCGTTTAGTTGGCAATTTTTTTTTTAGGGTTTAGGGTTTAGGGTTTTTGTTTGTATTTGGTAATTAATGTTTAATTATGGACTAATTAGGTTCGAAAGTTTCGTCTCGTGATTTCTCACCTAACTATACAATTAGTTTTGTTTTTCATCTATATTTAGTACTTTATGCATGTGCTGCAAGATTCGATGCGACTCTTTGGGGTGAAAATTTTTGGAATAAATGCTAACCCAAACGTACGCGCAATGTATACCGTGTTATCGTAACTCAGCAAAGCATCTCAATGGCCGCCGAAGCGCAACCGCGGCTCCTAGTCCTCCTGCTCGCCTGGCCCTGCCTCTTCGTCGGCTCGCTGGCGTGTGGAGCTGCAGCTGCCGACCTGCTCCACCCGGTCGTCCTGCTGCCCGGATACAGCTGCAGCCAGCTCGACGCGCAGCTCACCCACGAGTTCGAGCCCTCCACGGCGCCGAGCTGCGGCGCGCGCATGGGGAAGGGGTGGTTCCGGCTGTGGGAGAACCACACGGCGCTGCAGGAGGACCCTGCACTGGTGCCGTGCTACGCCGAGCTGCTGCGGCTGGTGTACGACCCTGTCGCCGGCGATTACCGCAACGTGCAGGGCGTCGAGACCCGCGTCGTGCCGTTCCGCGCCAAGCGGGGCTTCGGCTCCGATGATCCTGCCACAAAGTAAGATATCCTTGCGCGAAACATATCATCAATTAACAAGTCAAAAGATTTCTCCTCAAATTTGTCTCAATCTTGTTGTGCTCCTACACTCGTTGGTCAGGAACATCTGCATGGGAAAACTCATTCAGGCACTGAAAGGAGTCGGATACAGAGAAGGCGAGAACCTCTTCGGCGCGCCGTACGACTTCCGATACGCGCCGGCGCCGCCGGGCCAGGCGTCCAGGGAGTTCTCCCGCTTCCTCTCGAACCTCAGGGCATTCGTGGAGCAGGCAAGCGAGAGGAATGGGGACATGCCGGTCATCCTCGTGACGCACAGCTTCGGCGGCCTCAACGCCAACGTCTTCCTCAGCCGGAGCACCCTGGCGTGGCGCCGGAGGTACGTCAAGCACTTCGTCATGGTCTCCACCGGTGCTGGCGGCGGCGTGTTCCCGCTGCAGTTCGGCGGCTCGAATTCGTCGTCGCCGCCGCCGACGGACCCGCTGTCGTTCGCCAACACCAGATTGAGATTCGCAACCGCGTTCTCAGTCCTGCCGTCCCCCAAGGTGTTCGGGCACGCGCCGCTGGTGGTCACGCGTGCCAAGAACTACTCCGCCTACGACATCCCTGAGTACCTTAAAGCTAATGGTTTCTCTGACGACGAGGTGGCGCGCTACGTGACGAGGGTGCTGCCGGTCACGCTGCGCTTCGGTGCGCCGGGCGTGCCGGTGACCTGCATCAACGGTATCGGCGTGCGGACGGTGGAGAGGCTGGTGTACTGGGACGGCGACTTCGGTGCGAAGCCTCAAGTGGTTTACGGCGACGGCGACGGGGCCATCAACATAGCGAGCATGTTGGCGTTGGACACATTGATCGGGGCTCAACCGGAGCAGGATTACTTCAAGTCGATCCTGATTCACAACACTAGTCACGGTGGCACCATCTCGGATGATTTTGCCCTCCGGCGTGTGGTCAACGAGGTTCTTGATGCCAATGGAAATAGCATGAACGATGTTAATAAGAAACAACAATGTTGAAAGAAACAAGTCAAAGTTGTCATAAACGTCGTCGTGGTGCATAGAAAAAAGTTAGAATGATCTTAAAGCTTGACTTCAATAAACGGTAATGCTCCTACTCGAACGTCCGATGTTTCGGACGCACGTCAGAAAACGATAAAACTGATGCCTCGTCTTATCTGCCCGCTCGATGCCCTCCCCATCCACATCCCGTGTCCACGCGCTTCACTTCTCTCGCTCTTCTCGCCCTCTCCTCCTCCCGGCTCCCCCACTCTCTCGCTCTGCTCGCGCGTCGCTGCCCCTCCCTCCCTCCGTGACCTCCATGCCGCGACGACGGTGGCTTCTGGCGAGCCGCCCCTCCCTCCCTTCCTCCCTCCGCGACCTCCATGCAACCGGAGAGGAGGGCGACGGCGGCAGCTTCCGGCGAGGTAGGTGGGTCCTTCTCTGGATCTGAGTCCTCCTCCTCCTCTCTCCTTCCTCCTCATCTGGATTTTAGCTCTCCTCCTTCTTCTCCTCCTCTTCCTCCTCTGGATCTGGATCTGAGAGATGCGGCGGTGGCTAGGGTTTCGGTGAGCTCTATGCAGTAGGTTTGCTTTGCTGTTGCAACAAGCAATATTTCTTTGTTGCATTAGTTTTTTTTCTGATGTTGCATCTCACATTGAGCCTTTTGTTTCTGTTGTTGCAATAGCGTCGTTTTACTGTTGCAACAAGCAACATTTCTTTGTTGCATTAGTCTTTTTTTATGTTGCATCTCGCATTGCGTTTTTGTTTCTGTTGTTGCAGTAGTTGCAACAAGTTTTTTTCTTTGTTGCATTGGTCTTTTTTCCTGATGTTGCATCTCGCACTGCGCTTTTGTTTGCTGTTGTTGCAGTAGCTTTAGTTTGCTGTTGCAACAAGTAATTTTTCTTTGTTGCATTAGTCTTTTTTTCTGATGTTGTATCTCGCATTTTGCTTTTGTTTCTGTTGTTGCAGTAGCTTTGGTTTGCTGTTGCAACAAGTAATTTTTCTTTGTTGCATTAGTATTTTTTTCTGACATTGCATCTTGTATTGTAGTAGCTTTGTTGTGTTGTTGCAGTCGCTCTTTGTTCTGATGTTGCAGTAGACTTGTTCTGATGTTTCACCTCGCATTACGCTTTGTTTGATGTTGCAAACAATTTTCTGATGGGAGTGCGTTGGGGGCGGGCGAGGTTGGGCGTGAATGGGAAACCCGTTCTATTTGATCCGTTCCGTGCGCGGGGGGCGGGCGAGGTTGGAGGCGGGCGGGTTTCATGCGCATTGGGGGCGGGCGGGTTCCGTGCGCGAGGAGCGGAGGAAGGGAGGTTTTGATCTTTGTTCTGCTCCGTGCGGGCGGGCGGGCGTGATCTCGTGCGGGAGGGCGAGGCGCGGTACGAAGGGCTGGAGTCCTTGCGTCCACGGCACCGTCCGATGGATCGGTATCCATCGGACGTCCAGGAGCCAGCGCTGCCCTTTAAGAAAGCCTATAACAAGATTAAATGGTCTTTTCTGCAACAAACTTTAAGAAAGAAAGGTTTTTCACTTGTGTGGTGCCATTGGATTAATAAGATTGTGAGGGGTAGGTAGTGCCAACATTAAAGTAAATAATGATGTGAGACATTTCTTCCAAACCCGGAAATAATTAAGACAAGGAGATCCTTTGTCCCTTGTCCTTTTTAATTTGGTGGCAGATATGCTAGCAACTTTGATTGTTCGAGCTAAGACTAATGGACATATCAAGGGTGTTGTTCCACATTTTGTTGGCGATGGCCTTTCAATTATGCAATATGTGGATGACACCATTTTGTTCCTGGACCATGACATGCTTTAGGCCAAAGAACTAAAGCTTGCGCTTAGTACCTTTGAGCAAATATCGGGATTGAAAATTAATTTCCATAAAAGTGAGCTTTTCTGCTATGGCGCGGCCAAGGATTGTGAAATGGAATATACACATTTGTTTGGATGTCAGTTATGTGATTTTCCTTTCAAATATCTTGGAATTCCTAGGAATCTTGGATTGGGCATGCATCGAGGAGAGGTTCAGAAAAAAAACTCATTAGTTGAAAAGATAAATTGCTTTCAATTGGTGGGCGACTTATTCTTATCAATTCGGTACTAACTAGCTTAGCCATGTTTATGCTATTCTTTTCTGAAGTCCCTAGAGGAGTTCTTCAAAAATTGGATTACTATCTCTCTTGCTTTTTCTGGCAATGTGATGAACACAAGAAGAAATACTGTCTGGCTAAGTGGAGTGTTTTCTGTACACCGAAAGATTTTGGTGGGCTAGGAATACTTAATCTCGAACTACAAAATAGATGCCTTTTGAGCAAATGGTTGTTTAGATTGATCAATGAGGATGGGGTTTAACAGAACTTCTATGAAGGAAATATATGTCCAACAAATTTCTTACTCAAGTGCAACATAGGCCTGGGGATTCTCATTTCTGGGCCGGCCTAATGAAAGCCAAGGTGGAATTTCTAGCTTGCGGCACTTTTAAGGTGCTCAGAGGGAACATGTGAGATTTTGGGAGGATGTGTAGTTAGGAGACAAACCTCTTAGAGAGGTTTACCCTAATCTCTATCACTAATAATGCACCGGTTGTTAATTTTTCTAAAACCACACTAAAAACTGTCCACCACAGTCATGAACTATCTTACATGCACAAAAAAATACACCCAGAGTTAACCAATCTTTAAAACGAAGGGACGAGATCGACACTAACCTCTCTTTTCTCTCACTCACTCAAATCCATCGGACCAGCTCGCCTGGACCAAACCTCATCACTCATCCAGTCATCCCTCCTTCCACGCGCGTGAGGTGTGAGGCGTGGCTACGCTGACTCTCCCTCTCCCCGAGGCCACCCTCGCTCTCCCCAACTCCCTCTTTCCCGTACGATCGGTCCAAGGCCGCACGCCACAATGGCTGCACACGTGACTCCTCCACTCTCTCGTGGATCTCCCATCTCATGGCCAGGCTGCATCGAGCAAGGGCGTTAGGGTGAATCCAGCGGCAGTGGCTCCTGGCCACGGTTCTCGGCGCGTGTGGAGCTATGGCGGCGCCTGACTATAGGGCTCATGGTGCGCGGGTAGGTGGCAACGGCGCCCGTCCATGGAACTTATGGCACGCAAGCCTAGCCATGGGGCTCGGGGTGCGTGGGGCGATGACAGCGGCGCCCGACCGCAGGACGACATGGACAGGCCTCACCTAGCTGCCTGCAAGGTGAGATTCGATTTGGTTGCCTTTGCATCCAGCAACGATGCATTTGAGCCCTAACAGGGGTGCGGCGGCCTAGGGTTTGCATAGCTCAGGGTGCACGGATTGATCTGCTCTCCCCAATCTGCTGATCTGTGGAACGATCAAAGCGCGAGCATGGTCCACCCTAGGGTTCCGATCTGGTCCTCGCCTCGTTGGAGGAAGAGCTAGAGGAGATGAACGACACCGGGCAGCCACCAGCAGCACCATCAGAGGCTCCGGCAGCAGCAGCTGGCTAGGTACTGTGCACCTGCATGATGTTCGATCAAAATGTTTTAGGTTTGTTTTGTGAGTATTTGATTGACGTGTGGTTTTCATGCGGATTTTGTTTGCATTGTGTTGGTGCAGAGCGATTCATATCCAAACGAGCTATCGGTGCAGTTGGGGATCACAGATAGGAACGTTTGCCGGTTCAAGAACTAGAAAACTCTGCCAGCCAAGATTGCTCGGCTGGCTAAGGACTGCACATGTGTTACTGGCAAACATACATGTATGCTTTCTTCCATCTTAAGCTTGAGATTTATGAACCTACATATTAAATGGCCACGGATCTTTTATGCTATTGTTGATAAGCTTTGCTGAAGTGCCAAGATATAGTATCGTTTGTATTGAATACTCTTGCCGAGCTTAATATTTTATTTTATTTACTAATGAGTTAACCGTATAACATTATCTGATATTTACACTCACAGTGTTTTTTTGCAGTTTCCATCTCTTTCTATCTTTCTATCAAATTTCATGGCTGCTGATGTGGACATAGACAAACCTAGGAATGCACTGGAAATACGCTATGAGACTGAAAAGCAAATAAAGGCCAAAAAAACCAGTCTACATGGCCTACTGCTACACTATTACAGTTTAATATATGAGAGAACCCTACTGTCTAGTGATGGAATATTACAGGATCACTAGCCATAGATCTAGCATATAAAACTGACATTTGGAATAAATAGCGAGTCCTAGAACATGAAGTAGTACAGGATTTACAGATAGAGCGAGCGAGAGAGAGAGAGAGAGAGGGGGGGGGGTTGAGGAGGTGCAAACCATTGGCCGCCTTCGTAGAAGATGAGTTGGCCATGGAGTCACTTGTCGGTGGCGCGTTGAAGCCCGATGGTGAAGACGCTATCGCGGTGGCGGCGGTGGTCGGTGGCAGAACTTCCTGTCGCTGACAGCGCCCCCTCTCTAGATCGGCTAGGGTTAGGATGTAGGTGGGGCGTCTAATGGCTCAGGTGAACCTCGTGCCTTGTGCCCCGGCCCACACCTCCCTTTTTATGGCACTGTGCGATGAGGGCCCACCAACCATGGAACGGTTGGGCGCCCTCGATCAGGGCGCGGATCCAAGGGCCCAATTGGCCATTGGGCCAATTGGTGGAGATCATCTAACATTCTCCCCCTTGATCTCACCTTATGACTTAAACTCAACTTACTTACTTTATCGTATTCCCATTCCATCACAGATCAGTGCATGGAGCGTGCCTCATCGTCACGATCAGTTGCCATTAGATTAAACAGCTACAATGCACCTTTCTGTTTTGAAACAGATTCTCAAATAGGCCCTTATTGTCCAGGAATCATAGGCTTTCCCTTAAACCCATGTCGGCTAAGTGTTCTCTGAATACGCTGGGTGGTAAGCCTTTTGTAAGTGGATCCGCGAGCATCTTTTCTGTTCTTATATGCTCAAGACTAATTATATGATCCTAGACTTTATCTTTCACAACATAATACTTTATGTCATTGTGTTTGGCAGCACCACTTGACTTATTGTTGTGAGCATAACATATTGCTGGATTATTATCGTAGTATAACTTGAGTGGTTTATGTATGTCATCTACCACTTTCAACCCAGGCATGAATTTCTTTAGCCAATTCACCTGCCCTGTGGCCTCATAGCACGCTATAAACTTGGCATACATTGTGGATGATGTAGTGACGGTTTGCTTTGAGCTTTTCCACAATATAACTCCTCCTGTGAGAGTGAATATGTATCCTGACGTGGATTTTCTGTCATCTCCCGCATAATCAGAATCTGTATACCCCTCTATGTGTAGGGAATCAGATCTTCTATACGTTAGCATGAGACCCTTCGTACCTTATAGGTAACACAAAACTTTCTTTACTAATTTCTAGTGTTCTATTCCTGGATTACTCTGATATCTGCCAAGTAACCCGGTGACAAATGCTAAGTCAGGGTGAGTACACACTTGAGCATACTGTAAACTTATGACAACTGAACTATATGGAACCGCTTTCATTTGATTGATCTCATATTGGTTCCTGGGACATTGAAATTTCCTATATCTGTCGCCCTTGACTATGGGAGCAGGTAAAGACTTACAATTATGCATACTGTATTTCTTTAGAACTTTTTCTAAGTATGCCTTTTGTGATAATCCTAAAACCCCCTTTTCTCTATCTCGGTGAATCTCTATTCCTAGGATGAATGAAGCTTCACCGAGATCCTTCATATCAAACTTTGAGGACAAGAACTTCTTTGTTTCTAGTAGTAGATTAACATCAGTGCTAGCGAGCAATATGTCATCCACATACAAGACTAGAAAAGTGTATTTCCCATTCTTGAACTTTGCATAAATACAATTGTCCTCTACATTTTCTTAAAACCCAAACTTTCTTATTGTACTATCAAACTTAAAATACCACTATCTTCAAGCTTGTTTTAATCCGTAAATGGATTTCTTTAGGCGGCATCCCATACGTTCTTTTTCTTCCATAACAAAACCTTTCGATTGTGCCATGTAAACATTTTCCTCCAGATCTCCAATTAGGAACACCGTCTTTAGATCCATCTGATGTAATTCTAAATCGTAATATGCTACAAGCGTCATTATGATTCTAAAAGAATCCTTACATGAGACCAGAGAAAATGTCTCATTGTAATCTATGCCTTCTCTTTGCATGAAACCTTTCACCACAAATCGTGCTTTAAACCTTTCTATATTCCCTTTGGAGTCATGTTTAGTTTTGTAGACCCATTTATAGCCTATTGTCTTGGCTCCTTTAGGAATTGTTTTTAAGTTTCAAACACTATTGGTTTTCATTGATTTCATTTCATCTTCCATGGATTCATGCCACTTGGATGAGTGAGCGCTTCTCATGTCTTTTTCAAATGAGGTGGGATCACCCTCCATTTGAAATTCCTCAAATTCATAAACTTCTTAGTCATCAGGAATGGCTGATCTCCTGACTCTTTGAGACCTTTTAGGGGTCTCGTTAGATGATGCTTGTTCTATATGAGGTTGTTGTTGTTCTCCCTCATGTGTGACAACGGGTTCTAGGGGATCCTAAAGGACATGTTCCTCATGTTCATTCATGGTTGCCACAGGAGAACTAACAACTAGTGTTGCTACTACAGTGTCTTGCACTGTTGGTACAACAACAACAGGTAGCATGAAGAATGACTCCTGAACCATAGGAGTGGCCACGTATACCCGCTTCTCTTCAAAACTAATTTCTCGCGTTACCATGCTTCCCTTGATCATATCATCCTCCAAGAAGACAACATGTCTTGTTTCTACAAACTTCGTTTGTCTATCAGGACAATAAGAGCGATAACCTTTTGACTTTTCTGGATAGCCAATGAAATGATAACTTACTATCTTGGAGTCTAGCTTTCCTATGTTTGGGTTAAAAACTTTTGCCTCAGCTGGACAACCCCACACATGTAAATAGTTAAGTGAGGGTTTCTTTCCTATCTACAACTCATACGACGTTTTGGGCACCGACTTGCTTGGCACTCAATTAAGAATATGAATGGCGGTTTTCAACGCCTCCATCCATAAACTTATTGGTAAAGAAGAGTAACTTATCATGCTTCTCACCATATCTATTAAGGTATGGTTGTGTCTTTCAGCTACTCCATTCTGTTGAGGCTCGCCCGGTGTGGAATACTAGGCTACTATGTCATTTTCCTGTAAGAACCTTGTAAAGGGTCTAGGAACTTAGCCATATGGGGTGTGTTGACCATAGTACTCTCCCCCATGATCGGACCTTACTACCTTAATCTTTAAGTCGTACTGATTTTCTACTTCAGCCGTAAATATCTTAAATTTATTCAATGCTTCCGATCTTTCCTTAATTGGATGAATATAACAAAAACGTGAATAATCATCTGTGAATGCTATAAATGAATCATAACCATCCACACTCTTCACAGGAAAAGGACCACAAATGTCTGTGTAAACTATTTCTAAAATTCCTGCGCTTTGTTTGGTATCTTTCTTTATTTTCTTAACGTACTTTCCCTTTATGCAATCTATGCATTGTTCTAAATATGAAAATTCTAAAGGTGGAAGAATTGATTTCTTAATCAATTGCTCTATTCTCCCCCTTGAAATATGGCCTAAACAATAGTGTCATAATTTTAAAGATACATCATGCACTCTCTTCCGCTTATTTGTTGCATTCATGGACGAGGAAACATTCTCATTCTCAGTGCTCATAGCATTAACATTCTCAGAAAGTGATAATAAATAAAGTTTGTCTTGTTAGAAGGCAAGACCAACACACTTATTATTATACACAATCCGACATTTGCCATTACCAAAATGGCAATCATAACCATCATCGTCAAGTCATGAGACACTTATCAAGTTTCTACGCAAAGAGGGTACATAAAGAATATCTGAAAGCTGAAGTCTAAATCCATCATCTAATTCTAGAGAGAGATCTTTAATGGCTTCAACTTCAGCCTCAACTCTATTTGCTACTTTAATCCTTCTTTCTCCTCTTTGCAGGGTTTTCCTTATACGAAATCCCTGTAATGAATTTGCAACATAAACAGTTGCACCTGAATCAATCCACCAAGTAGATTTTACATAACTTAAATACAAGGATTCATCTATGAATGTAATGAAATCCTCACCTCTCTTCAGAAGGCTCTTCAAGAAGTCTGGACAGTCCCTTTGGTAATGTCCATGCTTCTTGCACCATTTATACTGATTCTTCTCAACTTGAGCATTGTTGTTCTTCTGATGGTGGTTATTCTGAGGGGCTTTCCCTTGAGGTTTGGCATTCTTATTAAAGTTCTTCTTCTTATTGTCCTTCACAAGGTTAGCAGAGTCACCCTGTAAGGATTTCAGTCTCTCATCTTCTTGAACACACATTGCGATGAGCTTCTCTATATCCCACTTATCGGGCTGCATGTTGTAATTAACAACAAAAGTTTCATATTCCTTTGGCAAGGAAGAAAAAACCAAATGAATCAGGAACTCATCCTTGAGCCCCAAATCTATTGGCTTCACCTTTGAAGCCGTGTTGCTCATCTTCAGTATGTGCTCTCTGATACCACCACCAGTATACTTCTCATTGAACAATTTCTTGATCAAAGTACTGGCATAAGCCTTTGAAGAGCCAGTGAACTGACTCCACCTTCTTGAGATACTCTGTGGCGGTATCACAATCTAGGATAGACCCTCTTATTGCATCTAAAATTGTGGACTTAGCCACCATCAAGCACTTGCGGTTTTGAAATGTCCCATTTCTTGCGTTCGAGATCATACTTCATCCGCACTTCAGCATGATCTCGTTGCCGAGCAGTGAAATCAGCATCAGTCTCATTATCTTCCCTCACTGGGTCCACTGGCTCAGTAGGACACAGGGAGGTAAGCGCTAGGTCATTTTCAGATAGCGCAAGTGCTAGTTCACACTTCTCTCGCCATACCCTATAGTTGCCCCCTTCAAGAGGCGGTATGTGCGAGATAAAAGCCATTGGGTTGAGTCCTGAAAAACACCATCAGAGATAGTGAGAAAATATGACATCATAATTGCATGCTTTAATTTAACGTTGGTCAAAATTAAAACGTACAACATTCTTATAGACTAATTCTACATCACCGTTGGGCAGAAATAGAATTAATGCATGGAAAACTTATGAATAAACATTATAATATTGCTATTATCAACGTTGATCAGAAAAATAACAATATTATAATTTACTGACTAAAAATGACTACTCTTCAAATTAAATTCTCCCGTTGGTTCGAATTTAATTAGAAGATGATAAACTTTAACATTGCAGCGAAAACATGAAAACATTATTTATCTACTTTTTAGAAGCATTTAACTGTGCTAATCTATTCTCTAAAAAAATTATCCCATTGGTTCAAATTTTGACAGAGATTAAAACTGGATAAAAAAATCATCAAAATTTGCTTATGAAAATGAATAAAACAATAACTCAGTGTTTACTATTCATATAGCCCAGCTCGTTGAAACAGCGAAATCTGACTCGGCCTGCACTGTTCTCGCACGTGCTGTGCGTTCCTAGGCCACAACCTGGGCCTAGGCCAGCAAAGCTGTCCACGGCGCACCCCCACCTGGGCTGAATCTGGCTCGATGGCTCTCAGCCGTTCATCGCGATCGGACGGTTGTCCGTCGTTCTTGGCGGATATAAAAACGGCGACGACAGCCACGCGCCCAAACCCTAGGTTATTCTTCTCATTCTCTTCTCTCTCTTCGTCGTGGCGTTGGCTCTCTCTCCCACTCTCACTCCGAACCACGACAGCCTGAGAGAGAAAGCATGGTGGCACCACCGTGGCGCCCTTCGTCGGTGCACGCGTGCGGCTGGATCCGCGCGCGGCGCCGTCGAGCGGCACCGCGGTGGAAACTTTCCATAAACCCTAGATTTGACCGGCGCTGCCATAGGTCCCCTCGCCGGAGCGTGTGCTACCTAGTGGGTGAGCGCACCGCCGTCGAGTGGTCCTATGATGGTGCCCTCGGCCGGGCTCATGCCCAAGGCGGCAAGCGTGGCTCGGCTTCTCCCCATGCACCGGCGAGGCAGCGATGGAGCTCCCGCGCGATGGCGGTGGTGAGAAAAAAACCCAGGTAGGTCCCTTCCCCTCTTCGTCGATTCTTCTAGGGTTAGGGTTAGGGTTTGCTACTGTTCTTCTTCCCCAAGTTGTCTATGCGGGTTAGGTCTAGGGTTTGAGTTCCTTTTCAAAACCAAGACCCTTTCTTACTCCTTTTCTTCATCCAATTTGGGTTTAGGGTTCGATGAACCCTCTTCTTAGATCCGAATCGGATCTCTCACCTCCTTCTAATTGCTGCTACTTGGTTTTTTACCCCTGATAAGCTAGATCTATGCCTAGTTAGGTGACTGATACCATTGATGGAATATTACAGGATCACTAGTCATAGATCTAGCATACAAAACTGACATTTGGAATAAATAGCGAGTCCTCGAACATGAAGTAGTACGAGATTTATAGATAGAGCGAGAGAGAGAGGGGTTACGGAGGTGCACACCATCGTCCGCCTTTGTAGAAGACGAGTTGGCCATGGAGTCGCATGTTGGTGGCGCGGTGAAGCCCGACGGTGAAGATGTTGACGCGGTGGCGGTGGTGCAGAGGTGGCGGTGGCCGGTGGCGGAACTTCCCGTCGCTGGCAGCACCCTCTCTCTAGATCGGCTAGGGTTAGGATGTAGGTGGGGCGTCTGGCGGCTCAGGTGAACCTCATTCCTTGTGCCCCGACCGCACCTTCCTTTTTATGGTGCTGTGCGATGGGGGGCCACCAACCATGGAATGGTTGGGCGCCCCCGATCAGGGCACGGATCCAAGGCCCCAATTGGCCGGGTGGAGATCATCTAACATCTAGATGATACTACAGTTTCAAACATGTTTACTGAAAGTCAGACAGGTAATCAATATTCACACGTCCCTTCATTTAATCTCTCCTTTTGAGAATTTTTAAGTGTTGAGAAGCACTATGAAGTGGAACTATGTCACTTTATGAGCCCTGTGTGAAGTAGGACTGTAGGAGTATTTAAGGCCTTTTTTCTCCAAATTACCAATGCAACATGGTAGCCTTATTTTGTTTACTGGTCTATGTTTCTCTGTTGTTACCATCATTGCATTCTTCCCCTAAAATTGTTGCTTGTTGATAGCATGTACATGAATACTACTCTTCAAGCAAAATTAAGTAACCTTCACTGCAGTTGAAGGTTACTCTGATGTACATTTTGACTACTACCATTGAGATCAGGTTTCTCTATTTTTACTACTACCATTGAAGTCAAATGAGCTTGTGATGTATCTATTAACTTTTGTTCCTTTACAAATGCAGTGGAAACAAATCAGTTTGGATTTCATCTCATAGGGCAAAAAGGAATAGCCATAATGACAGGACCACTACAACAAGTATTTATGCTTGCCGGAGATGCGCAGAGCAGGATGGAGTTCATGCATGGAGCTTTATTGGACATCGGTGAGTAAATAAACATGGGATTGGTTTGAGAGTAACTAAACTTTCTTTAGGACTTAGGACTCAATTTCTATAATACAAATTTGTTGTGGAAGCTTGAGCTTCTCATGCATATAAAGGACTGATTGAAATAGAACCCATAATGTACAATGTGTCACTTGATAGTTTATATTTTCCCTAATCTCTTATTTCTGGTTTCAATGAGGTGAACATGAACTAACATGGACTCCATTAATGTGATTCACTATTCTACATTCCATATTTCTTAATTTGTAACTGACAATGGTTTTACTGTTTTACTCCATGAATATTTTGATGCTTGGAACTAACTCCATACCTACATTAGTGTTTTATTGTTGTGCATGTTTAATTGATGAGCTATTTGTCTTGCCATGACTGGATATACTTACCATTGCGAACTCTGAATTTAACGAGGATCTTTAACCACCATTGTAGTAATCACACTGCCTTAACTTCTGTTCTTACTCACTAGACTGAGACTTATGCAACCTATGTTGATATAATTATTGGTGTGTTCACATAATAAGGTTCCCTTGAATGTAGAAGCCTAGTTTTTGTCTAAGCTTCTAAGCTTGTCGTTCTTAATTCAACTTCATTCTGTTTTCACTAATCTGTAGTACTAATAGAGTATATAGCCATTGCAGGTCCAAAATAATCTATAAGCACTCCCATCCTGATTCATAACTTATCCATGTGTGTCGTTATGTATAGTCAAAATAATCTATAGTAAAAACCTTTGCTTGAGTTATACTAGGGGTCTTGTTGCAAAAATACAAACGCACACCACACTCTTGCTGGGAACAACAACTTACAAGAATAGAGCAAAAGACGCTTAAATAAGCATTACACGATTTAGGTCCTTAAAAGTCAGCCAACAAAAGCTACCCAAATCAGAACCATCAGATCAGTGCTTCAACTTCAGAGTAAGCCACCACACCAGTACGCTTTATTTTTGCAAAGAAATTTCCTTTCCTTTGACAATTAGTATCACCAGATATCATCTTTTCTTCTCAAGGACTACTAAGCATTATTTTGGTGTAAGAACTGTCGTCCAAACATTTTGATGGTTCTGTGTGTATTTTGCATGTTAGTATGCAATTGTATTGTACTAATCTTGTGATCCACATGTCTAGATTTAATGGGTGGCTGCCCCGCACTCTAGCTATAGTTGTGGACACTAGAATTGTTTCACTTCCTGCTACGCATTTCTGAGTTATTTCGCTGTGTGCCTACAGCTAAACTGGTACTTCACATTTGTGCAGGGATTCGTGAAGCAGATGGTGAACCCGGCTCTCCGCCATACTCATGGGCTCCAATGGCCTCACCAAGGCCTCACTCGCCTTCCTAGTTACCCTACGCAAATCATGTTCAAGTCAACCAAGGTAAAATTGGCCCCCTTTTTATTTACTGTTCCCCATATGCTGGAAAATATAATACTCTAAAAATGTTGGAAGAACAATGCCCAATGTCTTTTTCAACTAGCAATTTGAGTAGCATTGTAGCAGCAAAGTTCCTGGGTTCATGATTTCTTTTTCATCTTTACCTTCTATACAGGGTTTTTTTGTTTTTGTATTAGCAGAAATACAGTTCCTTTTTGCAAGGAAAAAGAAAAATAATTATAGTTCTTGTGAAATTACAATGTAGTCTGAAAGGCTGAAACATCGAACATAGTTAGCCCAAGCAGTAGGAAAAGAATCAAATACACCATGCTCTTTTATCGGTATATATCCTAGGAATCCCTCTTTGCAATTCTTTATAGAGAAACAATCTCAAGTTCTGAACACTGCAGTCCATATCCTGATGACCAAGGATCAGATCCACTCAAAAAGTGTTGCTACTTGCTAGTTACATAGCTTGAGTTACTGAAAAGGAGCTAGGAAACATGAAGATGATTTGGATGCAAATATTTTGGTCTATATGCATTTTGACTTGCCTTGGTGCCTCCCCTTTTAGACCGAGTCACTATTATAAATTTATAATGAACTTAAGTTCCACATGTCTATGCAACAACGCAAATTTTTCTTGTTTGAGATAGTCTGCATAGGATTCATAAGTTTACTTTGGACTTAATGTGGTAGCTCTACGGGCGGCTTTTGAATGTAGGGGAGCTTGAAGACTTGTTGTGCCAAGGCGTGTGCTCTTGCATATATATTTGTATTTGCATTGTCTTTTTGGCTGCCGATTGGTGTAGCAGGGTGCTACAAGAGTGTTGGCTGCCTTGGTGGAAATATGTAGCCAGAACATGCGATCTCTTCTTGTGTGAATCATAAATATATCTCAGTTATGCTTAATAACTTGGCATATATGCCTTTTAGTTATTTGATTTATCTGGTTATTGGTTGCCGTAGTTTTAGCACGGCTATTATACAATTGCGTGAGACTTAAACTATGGAAAAACATGTGCATCCCTAGAATGAAACCATGGTATTAGCACGGGCACTATACTAGTTTATATAGAATCGTGAGGCGAAAAAATGAAATGGTAGCAAATGTCATAGGGTCAGCACCACTGATGTGTCCTTTAGGCAGGGATTGGTTAATGAAAATCGGAACGCCTGGTTTTTGACTTAGTGTCAAAAGTTGTACAAGTCCACCTCTCAAATGGAAACGATGTTTTCAGATGGAACCTCACTAAGAATGGCATGTTCACTATCTGATCTGCATATAAAACTTTGATCCGATAAGGTGTTCTCCCTAAGAAAAACCCTATCTGGAAGTAAAAGTACCGCTGAAAATGAAGATTTTCTTGTGGTATTTAAAAAAGGGTAACACATATGGAAGATAAATTAGCAAAGAGAAATTGAAGGAAATGTCAAGTGTTGTCTATGTATGTAGTTCAGCTGAAACTATCCAACATTTGTTCTTTGATTGTTACTTTGCTAGCTTTGTTTAAAATACTAGGTATATCACTTTTGGAATTCAACCACCTTCTAGCTTTGCTAATTTGTTTGGTGCAAGTGTTTCAAACGTATGTTTCAAGTGTTTATGATGTTTCAGAGGTATGTTGCAAGTGTTTCATATGAATGTTGCAAAAGTAGAACCGGATGTTGCATATGTTGCAAGTGTTTCAGAGGTGTGTTGTAAGCATCTATTCAAAATGTTTCATCTATTTCAGATGTATGTTGCAAGTATTTTGTCTAGATGTTGTATATATTGTAGTGGCAATACACATATGTTGCAAGAGTATGTCCAAATGTTTCATCTATTTTCAGTCAAATATTACAGCAAGTGTTTCATGTTGTAAGTGTAGACCGCCGGTGTTGGTTTGACGAGGGGTGCGAGCTCCCCTTAGTAGGAAATCGCGACCGGGGCGAAGGAGTGGTGCGAAGGAGCGTGACACTACTACACTCGCACCTTTTGTAGTCGCGTCGTAACCCACATCGTAGTCCAATTTTGGCCTTAGCAGTAAGCTGTCAACAGTGATGGTCATAGCCTTCACCGTCGCCATCTAGGACTGACTGTGGTGTACACCAACACCGCCGATTGGCTTATGAACCGTCCATGATTAGGTCCTTACTTTAGTCGCATTGGAGCATGACCCGACTGTGGATGTACACTAACACCACCACATTGGCAAATGATCTGACTGTGTCAAGGCTATCAAAACTATCGTGTGGGCACATCAACCACCTATGTAGTGGTCACTAGCACCATCGCTTTATACTTCAACCCGACTGTCAGCGGTGCGGGTTCACTGTCGGTGTGACGGCCGAGACACCTGTGTAGAGGTTAACACCACCGTCGCTTCAGCGTATGTTCCGCCAGTACAAAGGTCATGGTTACCGTCGCCTTACACCACAATCCACCTTTGATGATCATTTAGTAGGTGTCAGGTTACTAAAGGATTCGGCAGTGATATACTTTTGATCACTGGCGCATCATACCTATAGCAACGGTGATAGAATTTTATCCCATTTCACAATAGTTACTAATTCAGCTGGGCCCTTAATAGCTTGATGAACACAAAGCATACATATATATAATCATTACATCTATAAATCATGTTCACAAACAAGAGTACTTTTTACAATAACAATGGACGCTACCATAACGCCTTTCTCAACTGATGTCCTAACACAAGCGGTATATAGAGCATACTAAAGGTACTGATCTATATAGACTTACATAATGAAATGACGTAGCTATTCTCCTTATATGTGGCACTCCTGCTTGCAAGGCAAAATGAATATAATTAGTGCATCCTTCGGATTGGTAGCCAATGCACCATGGAATCCCTCTTATTCATCTCTGATCGACAACCTGAACAAAGCAGTAGAATTAATAATATTGAACATACCATTCCTTTAGTTAACAAGCCAAAATTGGCCTATACATACATAGAATGAAAACAACTGCCCACCTGAACAAAGACTGTTGTGATGACAAAATGTAGGAAATGCACCTTTACTACTCTGCTAATGGCTCCATGAACAAGGGAAGATAGTAAGGCCTGTTCATATGGAAACGCCCTGTTGATCTACAAAAGCGGATGACACGAGCATGGATGACATGAATCTTTCTATGGTCCATGTCATATGCAATCAATGTTCTATCCTTCCCAACAAGGAAAATGAAATTTTATTCTGGGTGAACTGTAATCACTCTGTAGTCCTCATCACAAAGCATAGAACCGACTTTAATATTCATGCGTCCAAACAGTTCCTCCGTGTCCACAACATGCTTCAAATTCTAGTTATCAGTACCATAGTCTTCAAGTATCCACACTAAAAGCCATGACCTATTGCAAAAATCTGCACAGCACACACATAGGTGACCCTGAGCTTGATGGATGGATATTTCAGCACCACCTGGTTTATGAATTGTCCTCCATGTCTTTCCCTCTATATCCACGGCAACTATCGTAGAGTACTTAACCATGTGCATAAAACCATTAAGAAAAACACTTCTTGATTTTGAACGTAGAACAATACTACCCTCGCCCTATTTAAATTCCTTAAAGATCCATGCTGCAATTTTAGATGAGTAGATCTCCACACCTACGCATGCACCCTCCACCTCAACAAATTCAATCACATGGAAGTGCGAGGACATTGGTTCAAAACCTAAGCGAGCCTGACCAACAAAATGGATGCTATGCGGCAGTACATGCCATTTGTCGGTTGCCGGATTACAGACAACATAGCGATGTAATCCATCAGGCCCAGCACACCAACAAAGGACGAGGTCGCTGCAATAATCTGAGACTAGGACTTTTTTAAGGGGGAAGGGCAAGAAGGACAAGGAGGGCTGTTCACTGGTGATGCAGGTGAAGTGATGATTGCCCTTCCACCAGCTGCCATAGAAGAAGCCAACGACAGTCAATGAAAGCTTCTTACGTTGATTGGAGTCAGAGATGACGTGCCTCTAGGAGCGATAGACACACTTGTAGCAGCACAAGGACCAGGCAGTGAGGTAGCTGAAGATGTCGGCAAGCACATCATCTGAGTGGCTGTCCACTGTGTTCCTCATGTTGTGAGCCTTCTTCATCTAGAAGGACACCACTAGCCGAAGAAATGAGGCCGCCCTACCATGGAATTGCATCAATAAACATTAGTAAGGAGATGAGTTTCAAGGAGAAGGAACGGCGATGCAAGTAAAGCCTTATTACACTTGCCTTTGGATCTGGCAGTGGTGAGCACAGGTGGCAATGCTAGTGACAGCAGCAACTCATGCGCAAGTGGTCATGAGCAGGAGCGGCGATGATGAACAACAGCAATGAGGACAAGAAAAGCTATGTGGGAGGGGGAGGGAGGGTGGTGGTGGTGGGGGGAGGTTTAAGGGGGGATGTTGGGGCAGGTGTTGCTTACTCTCTGCGTAACTTTTACGCCACACGGGAATTGAACTTTCATCAGTTTTGCGTGGGAGGGTTCAAACATGGGATTGGAAATTTTGCAACTAAGCGGCGGTGAATGCACAATACCATCACCGGCAGCTAGGTCCTATTACCACTCGAAGAGCGTCGTATGATACGGTGATGAATACTAAGGCACGCAATCTTAATGTTTGGCATTGAAACAAAGCAAAACTGCGCACTTAGAAAACTAAGAAAAGCACAATTACAGTACTCAGATTGAAAGGAAACCAACTTGAGTTAGATAGTGAATAATAAGGCACACAGATTTACATTGAAAGAAAGCCAAACTGCGCACTTAGAAAACATAAGGAAAGCACAATGCTAGTACTCTCGGATTGAAAGGAATCCTACTTGAGTTCCATACATTCATACCAAATAAGTAGGTGGACACTACCAAGCTAACAAGCATGTCGAAAGCTAAAATGAAGATACTAATTAGGTCGACACTATGCAAAAGTTAAAAGGCTTTCATATATACATCATTGGTTGCATAATTAATCATTCTCCATGCAGATCCTAGTCGACCACTATGGGATCATTGTGAATCTCCATAATATCCTACAGATCATTGTCGACCTCCACGGGATCATTATCAATCTCCATGTCATCCCGAGCCTTGACCACTACAACCCTATCCATATCCATTGGTACACTTTCATTTAGCTCATTGACTTTGTTCGCAAAGCACTGATTTAGTGAACCAATACTGAGGACAATAAGGCTCACAAGCTGCACTCCATGGATATACAAGGCCACAAACTCTAAAATGAGAAGATGCATTTTCATCTGCAGATCCAACAAAATTACTGTAGCTAGGTTGGAGGTGAAGGAGCAGAGAGCACAAGAGAGCAATACAAAGGAATATAGAATCCAGTGAAGGAGCAGATCTAGTGTAGTTACCATAGATCCGGATGGAGCAGAGAAGCAGGAACAACGCACTGAAGATTTGTGCGCCGACGAGGTTGGAGGTAAAGGAGCAGTGAGCATGCGAGAGGCTGCGTTTCGTTCGACGCTAGCAGGGTGAAGCAGAGCAAGGGAGCAGAGTGGGGAACGAATGAGAGGAAGGTGTGGTCGGACCGTAGGAGTGTATATACAATTTAATAAATTGGTTGCCCCTATACCAGGGCCCAGTGTCTAGGGAAGTAGGATGCCTCTAACACATCAATTGATACTTGAATCTACTATCATTTATAGTTCAATAAATTGAACACCTAGTTCATCACCTTGCATTTAGCTCAACAATAGTTGTACAATAGTGATAGATTTCAGTTCGACACATCAATTGATACTTGGATGTACTAGCATTTACATTTTAATAAATTGAACACCTGGATAATCACCTTGCATTTAGTTTAACAATAGTTGTACAAAAGTGATAGATTTCAGTCTGATACATCATAAATTAATACTTGAATCTACTGTGGTGAACTAAGCAACTTGCCAATGAACATGCCAAGAACTAAGGTAAGTACAAAATAGGTTAAAGAAGAACAGGAAACACATTTCTTTCTCAAAGGTATGAAATTTTCCATCATCTTCGTTGGAACCCTAGCCATTTCTTCAATCTATGGCATAATCTCTTCCTCCTCCTGTAGATGTTCTTCATTTGTTGTAACATTGGCCTCCGCCTTCAGCTCCCAAATATTGTTACATAAATCCAAAATCAAAGTCCTCAGAAATTTTCTATATTGGGGATCGTGCCACTTAAAGAACCTGCAATCTAAGTCGGGCTACGAAAAAACCAAATTACCATAAGTACAGCAGTATTTCAGCATTTGCATTACGAAAATAGAATGAACGAGAAAGAAATTGAGTTACATTATTTGCCCTACAGCATCTGTGGTACCGACATCCTGGGTTTCCATCACTCCATGAAATCCACCGAGGTGTCTTCAAGCCATAGCGGCACAAGAGTGGTGGCTGGTATGCATAGGGGTGGTTCTCGACATGGCACGAGATGGGCGGTCCCTCCTATTGTAGCCTCCTCCGCTGGAAACCGGTGTTCTTCTCTTGATGGCACCCTAGGATGGTGCCGACCACTGGGAGTTGGAGCTAGATGCATCCATAGAGCAGTCATGGTTCAAAGTGTTGCACACTCTGAGTGAAGAGGTCGGCCTAGGTCTTTTGTCTACGCTTTTGTCTCTCGCCAAGGCGCCAAAATGTCCTTCAAAACCCTCGGACTTCTGCCAAGATGAAATGCTACGTCACCACCAGTTTAGGGTACTATTTGCCTATAGAAGAAGGCCTATTTTGGATCCTCTGTGCTTACATAGAGGTGTAAACGTGGATCACAATCAAGACCAACTGATTCAATTAACAATTCAACCGAAGTAATAGTTCAACGATTATGCAGTACTCGTAGATACTAATCCAGAGGTTTTATCGGTACATATAAACATCATTAACATAAAAGTTTTCCAAATTCTAAGACTTAATGTTGGATGGGTAGGCAGTTGCTAAGGTACTCAATTGGTTGATGCGGTCCTAAAATGTGGCAGAACCGCCCTAAATAGCACGCTTCCGGAGGCGCTCGTCTTCCACTAGACACTAAACACCCCAAAAACAAGCTACATCGGATGGTTCCATCGAGCATACCCCAAGGGAGAACTCGAACAATCCATGTTTTTCCTCTAGGATCCAATAATGAGAATGAGTTTACAATACTTAGTCTATTTCATACATCAAGAGTTCTCAGAAATACATTATTACAATACCAAGTTCAGAGTGCGGAATTTAAACAATAGAATTTAAAATAAACATCTAGCGATAAGATACAAGGATCCGTCTGTGCCCACCAGAAGAATCCTCCACACAACAGCTACTCCTCAACCTGCACCTGCAACATAAATAAACCCTGAGTATACAATGTACTCGCAAGACTTACTCGACTAGTGGGAATAATTTCCCGACTCCAAAGGATATGATAAGCTTTATGGTTTGCTGGGTTTCCTTTTTGCAAAAAAGCAATACTAGTAGTGAATCCTTATGTATGTGTTTTATTAGTAGTCATGATTAGTTCATTAGCTAACCATTCTATGTTAGCACCTATTCTACTTTCAAGCAAAAGTTGAGCAATCAGATCCATTTCACCATCTTTCATCTTTCAGTCATTACTATGGTGCTAGATCGTAGACAAGTCGTACCATATTACATGGCGATTCGTGAATCAATGTAGCCTAGCTGGGTACCTCAAAACACATGCCCCGCTTGTACCCAAGCACAAACAGGGCCAACCCACCACTCTCTTGTCAAGGGGTCCAGGTTCCCGTCCAAACTTGGACTCCAAGCCCCCACACCTGAGTCCCGGACTCAGTGTGGTGCTTAGACCTCCACCATCCTTGCCTCTAATCAGTCGGTCTAGAAAGCACCAGAACCCACGACGAGAGAGCAACAAGCCTTCCCGCTCCCATAAGCAAGTATGTGCTCAGGATAATAAGTCTGTGACCTGACTAGAATCCAATGCAACGGCCAGTCCTTAACCGACATAGACAGGGAAAACAGTGTAACCAAGCTATACCCCGTTGGCCATGGGACACAACCTCTTACACCCACCAATACCCGTACCATATCCCTGCCCGGTCTCCATTTCTTTTCACCATTTTATCATGAGAGTAATATTTAATAGTCACCAATTGCGAGTAACGGCAGGTTACTCACGCTACCGAAAAACCTAAGCATAGCATCTACGTGGCCTAAGCTAGTAGGACTCATAGGTAGGTATATTTATGCATGTAGTTTCAACAATAAGCCTATAATGTAAATGCACATCACATATATATATCCAATGATTATTCAAAATAAGGCTTATGCACCGTGACTTGCCTTGGGCAGGTGAGGTGTCAGCTCAATCAGTCAGTGGCGGCTCTAGGACCTCCTCCTGCATGAGAACCTCCTCCTCATACTCCTCAATCACCTCCTCGTACTCATGATCTTCGATGGCCACAATCTCAGCCAACTCATTCTCTACATGCATGCGATGATGATGCAACACTTAGCATTTTGGCAACAACAACTCTTAAAATAAGAATACACATGGTAAACTACTAAGCTAGCTCTAATGACTAAGATACTAAGATAACTATCATCTTCATCAAGTAAAGTGTTGGGTTCAACTAACAGACACCAAGCGTTACAAATGAAGGATGTATCTTTATTTCTACTAAATATTTGATGTATATTTGAAACAAAGAGCATTTAACTACCTTTATGTTAAGTCTATGGTAAAGCTACAAAAATTATAGGGAGCACATAATAACACCATGAAGCTACTGTAAAATTTTCAAAGCTAAAGCTATCACCATTTTGCCACAAAAATTCCAACAATATTTAACCTAATACTATTAAGCACTATCAAATGATTTAATAGCTCCTAATATCAACAAGCACATATATGAACTAAATACACTAACAGATAAAGCACAATTTTAGAAACTTAACAAAATTTATTTCACAATTTTTGGATACCTACATGATTTTATATTAATTACCAAAGTTTAGCTTAGAATTAAAATAAAAAGCTATTTCTATTCTCTATGAAAAAGCTAAACTGATTTCGGCCCAACGCGACACACACGGCGCAACACGCGCGGTGGCCCACAGGCGTGGCCCACATGAGGCCAGCCTACAGCGCGAGGCGGCCCATGGCCGGGGAATCCCGCGTGCGCTGGCATATTAGCAAAAACGCCCCTGAACTATGAGCAAAACAACCCGCAGTCCACGTTACTATTTCTATAGACAACTATTTTGCAATGGAACCCTCGGATCTTTCTCCTCTTTACAACGGCAAGGTCCCCGGCCACCCCCATGTGCTCCAGCGCGGCGAGCGATGGCACTGGCGCTTACGCCAGCCACATGAGACCCACGCTGACCTATCTACGAGGCTGACGTTCACCTAGGGTTCGATGCGAAGCGATGGGCGGTGGTGGCACAAATAGGGGTGAAGCAGAGCGGGCTCTCCCCGGCGGCGGGGGACCTGGAACAGCGGCAACCGTGTTCTAGTGAGCCACAACGCTAACAGGACAGTAGAGATAGGAGATAAGCACCAGGGGCACACCACAAACCCGACCAAAGTGGTAGTTTGGCCGGCGACAACCTGAGTAGTGCTGGCCACATGCGCGCGACGAGCATGGCGACGAGCCGCTATGGACACGACCGCATCAGCGGCAGCGGGAAGGCGGTAGTGCTCCCACTGGTGTGCGCATGGTGGAGAGGGAGCCAAGGCGAGCTAGTGGTGTAGAGGAATTAGCGTGGGGTGAAGTGGTGGAGGCTGGCCATGGCGCGAGCGGTGACAAACCTTAACGTCATGGCGGTGGACAAAGCTCCAAAATTGGAGCTCGGTGTGACATGAGTCAAGGCGGGGTGGGGTCAGCTGGAGAGGGGACATGAAGGCGGAGACACGAGCACGAGGAATTGATGAGAGGTGCTCGCACTTTGGCTTTACTGTGACGCGACACGACGGCGGCAGAAAACAGAGAGAGAAGAGAGAAATGAGATAGACGGCGCGACAGGTGGGCTCGGCTCGTCCATGCCTTGGTGGGACGCGAGTGGCGGGAACGGGAGGCCCATGCACTGGCGCTATGGACAATGTGTGCGCTCCCGACCAGTGTGGCCCTCGCGGCCGCAGTGCCATAAATGGCACGGCGATGGTGGCTCACCCATGTGCGCGTGGCAGAGGCGACACGCACAGGGCTGGCAACAGCGTAGAGGTGCAGTGGACCGACGTGGACACAACGACGATGCGACGACAGTGGTAGCATCGTGACGTGAGGCAGTAGTGGCGGACGCGACGGCAGCGCAGCGTGGGATGGGGCAGGCGGCAGTAGCAGAGGCTCCACGCAGCGAGGCTAGCAGCAGTCGAGCCATGGCCAGGCCAGAGACGGCCATGAGTGTGGTGTGGGGAGGCCGCGCGTTGACCGCGCACCTGGCGCCTACCAACCCGAGACAGTGACGCGCACGAATTTTAAAGTGTTCAACACGACCAAACGGATGCTTTAGGACCTAAACCATCTTCACTGTGCTCAAGATGGCACATGAGACTACCAAATCGAGCTATAACACTATACCACTCCTTAACCCAATCTCTCACAATAAATTGCTAAACATAGCAATGTCTAGCAGTTGGCAGACTTTGAAATCTTCTAAGTTTTTGAGCTGGATTTGTTTTCAAGTTCCGTTTCTAGACTATTAGAAATACTAGCTAGTAACATCATTTTTCTACAACAAGTATTTCACTGTCATCTACAAAGTTTGTACTTCCAACTTTATTAAGGTGACACATATATGTTCTATAGCATTTTTGCTTAATAAAAAATGGTTTTCATCCTTAAGCGATATAACATGACTATTGAATCAACTTTCGTTTCGTATTTTAGTTGATTGTTTTGAGTTACAGAAATTGATCTACACACTTTATCACATGCATTAACACATAAACATGATGCTCATGACATGTTTTAGTAAATGATTTACGGTGTAACACCGAGGGTGTTACACGAAAGCCTGAGGTAGTGAACCGTAGCGAAGATGACAACATCTCTGTCCATGGACATATTGTATCTATAAAGTATGTCTACTTCCTGTCCAATCCTGCAAAGCACAAAAATCTCTCCACAAATAGAGTCTTGAACGATTCTTGTCAAATTTTGTGGTCCGGGGAGGTGACGAACAGTGGCTTCAGCAATCAACAGTCGGTTCGGGTGAATGCTCCATCCCCAAGTAGCAAACAACATCATGTGGGGTCCTGGTGCCACCCCTTGTCGCCAAAAGGCAAGGTTGCTCGCATTGTAATGGCTTCTTCCGAAGTAAGACATCTGTTGCAATGAAGAAATTCCTAATATGAACAAAATTGATACCGAACCCAAAACCAATTGGACCCACATGCAAACAGCAGGGGGGGCTTGACCGAATCCATCTAACCTTCATGGGGCGTTGTCCATGACGATAATGCAAGGTGCTCGAGGCAGGGCAAGCAAAGGCGGGTGGGGAGAACTAATGGCTTCGTATTGGGATTTTTTAGTGGTTCCAATAGCCACGAATGCGCCGACAGGGCCGAGGGGAGTTGGGGAATGGACCGGGCAGTTCTAGGTTTCTTTTCCAAACGGACGGTCCAGATTTATCGGCAACGAGAACGAACGGCACGGGATAAGGTAAACAGTATCCTTATTAAGCCGACCATTGCCACGCTAATCCAACGCTATAATACAACGATTGTCAGCAGTTGAACTGCTATTAGATTCTCCTGGAACCGGAACCGTACATGACAGTTTTTACTTTTCATTCATATATATACAGAAAAAGAAAAAAACAGTCATCGTGTAGCAATATCTCCTGGAATATAGTAAGGATCAAAGATAGATAGCAAGAACAGCAGTAGGAAACATAATATTTCAAAGAACTTTTTTCATTGATTCATTGCATATACAGATAAATACAATTTGGACGAGTATACGATTGTACTTGTCCGAAAACATAATAACTAACCTAAACTATTAAAACTACTTATACTAACTATAAACTACTTAATCTAAATATGATCCTCTCCCAGAGAGGATCATGCTCGCCTCACTCGCTTGGGAGGAGGCGAGTTGAAGTCGGAGTCGGAGACAGAGTCATCGTCGTCGGCGTCATCGGCGTCGTCCTCCTTCTCGGAGCCCCACGGAGGACTATAATCAGAAGGCATCCTGTCGTCAGAGGAGACGTCCTCCTCGTAGAACTGGTGGGCTGGCAAGTCGTCTTCGCTGGATGACAGGCTATTTGGAATTTTGATGGGGCTGTCCGATATTTTCTTTGCAGATCGGAAGAGAAGGGGATGATGGATAAAGAAGAGGGGTGGGTTTCAGAGGGCACCGGGCTTGAAGAATATGTAGAGCAGTGGGTATGGCTCTTTGGCTTTAGGCGGCGGAAGTAATGGTGATTTGACGGCCTTGGAAGTTGAGGGCATTCAACACTCACGCTGAATTTTTACCACCGGTTGACCAAACGTTAGTTTTGGACCGCCGGCCAAAACGCGTATCCCAATTGGCCCGGCTTTTCATGCGACGGAGGAAATGCAACCCCAATACCACTGCTGCATCTACCGTTAACGCGTTGGTGGTAGCAGTTTCAACTGCCGGTTTTCTTCCTTAGGAGGCCTCACTATCGGTCAACCGACAGTGGAGGTATCACACCGTCGCTTCTATCACTACGGCAGTGAAAGTGACAATAATAATAAGTTAATCTGTAGTAGTGTGAAGATTAAGGCGGTGTGTGGGGCCAGCCCGTGGCCAGGCTGCGGGCGGCGGTGTGGGGAGGTGGCGCAAGTCGCGTGGCGCCGATGTGGAAGAGGCCCGCATGATTCCTTAGAGAGGAGTCCGACGCGGTGGAGGTGGATCGACGCGTCCGCGCGGGGATTGAGCTGGGGGTGTGGCGAGTCATCTGTCAGCGTGCACAGTCCTACGGCGTGCGCGCTTAATAGAACTGGTGTGGGCAGCGCGTGAATCCGAGCGGACGAGACGAAGCAAGTACGGGCGTGCTGGACGTCCGGGCGAGCGTGCACCCATTACCTGTCTCTGTGGTCGCTGTCGCACAACTGCACAAGTCCACCATTTTAATGCCCGAGCTACTCGTCAACGTGTCCCATGGGCGCACCCAGGGGCGGATCCAGAACGGGGCTGCGCCTCGGGCTGAGCTACTGATTCACGTTCAAAACAGTCTGATCTTGCTTCTTAGGCCTCCTTCTGTCTAATTAAGATCATAGTTTTTTAGGCTAAACACCACATATGTTACAGAGGCTACATGGACTCGCCTCGGGCTGCAGCCCGGGCAGCCCGGGCCCTGGATCCGCCCCTGGGCGCACCATAAGAATATAACTTTCTATTTCTATTTATATGCTACTACAGTATGTAAGTACCTGTAGCCCTGTAGGCGATAACGCCATGCCACTGGCTCTGACTGGAACCCCAGAGTGGGCACAATAATGGACGTGCAGCTGCACCGCCTCCTGCCTCTCCTTCTCCTCCTCTCATGGCCTTTCTTCCGCCGCGGCGACCACTCGGCTACGCGAGATGCGGCGGACCTCCACCCCATTGTGATTCTACCGGGCCACAGCTGCAGCCAGCTCGACGCGCGGCTCACGGAGGAGTACGAGCCGGCAGCGGCGCCGAGCTGCGGCGCGCGCAAGGTGAAGGGGTGGTTCCGGCTGTGGGAGAACCGCACGGCGCTCAGGACCCTGCACTGCTGCCGTGCTACACGGAGCAGCTACGGCTCGTGTATGACCCTGTCGCCGGCGACTACCGCAACGTGAGGGGCGTCGATGTCAGAGTCGTGTCATTTGGCACCACGCGCGGCTTCATCCCCCGCTGTCCTTCTTACCGGAAGTAAGTTACAGTGTGCGTGAGTGCATCGTTTGTTTTTTTCTTCTTTTCGGAAAATCCGTGATCAACTCTATTTTGTATGTGAAGACTGGTGGAGGCACTGGAAGGAGTCGGATACAGAGACGGCGGAAACCTGTTCGGCGCCCCATACGACTTCAGATACGGGCCGGCGCCGCCCGGGCAGCCCGCCCAGCACTTCGCCCACTTCGTCTCGTCCCTGCGGTGCTCGTAGAGCGTGCCAGCGTGAGGAGTGGGAACAAGCCGGTCATCCTGGTGTCGCACAGCCAGGGCGGCATAAACGCCTTGGCATTCCTCGACCAGAGCCCCCTGCCGTGGCGGTGGAGGTACGTCAAGCACTTCGTCATGGTCTCTACCGCCGCAGGAGGCATCGTGACCGCGCTAAGAGCATCTCCGAGAGTTCCCATAATATCCTCCTAATTTTTTATTTTTAGAAAGATAAGGAAAAACCCTCTACAACGACTCCTAATATTTACTCCTAATCTTTTAGGACTTGAAAAATTCATCACCCTTCCGCGTAACTTTACGCGGACGAAGCCACACACGGACACCCAAACCTTCCGTGAAACCACAGCTCGCTCAGTTCGGTGAGCGCTCTCAACCATCAGACATGGGCGCCGGCGCCGGCAACGACAACGGCACGGGCCCCAAGACAAACGAGGTGACGATCCCGTGCAACCAGAGTCCCGGCCATGCGGCGCTGGACGGCTTTGGCCCCCCGTTGCCCAAGCACCCGCAACAGGTGTCCGACCCGGCGAGCTACGCCATCGCTGGCAAGATCCTGCTCGCCGTGGCGGGGGCGTTCGCGGGCGTGCTCCTGGCGCTCGTCGCGCTGCACCTCTACAACAGCGCCCGGCGCCGCGCGGCTCGGCCTAGGCGGCGACCAGCTGCGACGAAGAGGTTCGCGTGGAAAAAAAAAGAAGACTACAGAAAAAAAAAGATCAAATGGGACCAGCATTTGATTTTTTAGAAGTCAAATATTATGAACTATTGGAGACGAACTTCTTTTTTTCTCCTAAAACCTTTTTAGGAGTCGGTAAACATAGACTTTTTAGAAGAAATATTTAGGGAACTCTTAAAGAAGCTCTAAGGGCCCTCGCCTCCTCCGTCAGCCATCCTCCGCCTCCCGGCGGCGTGCTATCGTTGTTCGGGAACACGGGCAGGAGCTTCGAGAGCACATTCCTCACCCTACCGTCTCCCAACCTGTTCGGCCACACACCCCTAGAGATCACACGTGCGAGGAACTACTCGGCGTATGACATCCCGGAGCTTCTGGCGGCGGCCGGATTCTCCGACGATGAGGTGGCGCGCGTGCTCAACTTCAGTGCACCCATCGTGTTCGTCACGTGCATCAACGGCGTCGGCGTGCCGATGCCGGAGCTCGTGTACTGGGACGACGTCAACGCGGAGCCCAGAGTTGTGTACGGCGATGGCGACGGCAACGTCAATCTGGCTAGAGTTGTGTACGGCGATGGCGACGGCAACGTCAATCTGGCTAGCGTGCTGGCGGCCTGGCGTTGGACACGGTGATTGGGAAGTACCTGGGTCAGGATTACTACAAGTTCGTCTTGATCCCCAACGCGACGCACAGCGGGATCTTGGCGGATGATTTCGCCCGCCAGTGCGTCGTCAGCGAGATTCTTCAAGCAAATACCGTTGTTTTATTAAGGTGCAGGTGCAGCCCAGCAACTTTATTTGGTTCCAAATTTCACTACACCACAACACCAAGATTACCGATGGACGGTCCGACGCTAAAATCAGCTACAGCGACAGACAATCTGACACTAAAAAGTTATAGCGACAGACTTCTGCAGACGTTGTAAGTCCTGTCGCTAAAAATCTTTAGCGTCAGACAGGCCGTTGCCCTAAATTTTTTTAACGACAGATAGTCTGCTGCTATTCTTTAGCGACAGATAGCCTACCAGTACTCTATAGCAACAGACAATTTGAAGTTACAAATGTTTTTAGCGACTGATGGTTTGACGAGATCATTTAAATGCATTTAAAAAAATAAAAAGGCCATTTGGTTGTAAATTAATACAAAAGTAACATCATTGTGCACATTTCTCATACATGATGATGGCCAAGAGCATGCCGGCAAGGTTCTGGGCTAAGGCGGTGACCACGGCGGTGTTCATCCTCAACCGCGCGGCCACTAAGGCCCTGAAGGGTAAGACACCGTTTGAGGCTTGACATGGACGCAAGTCAAATGTGTCCTTCCTCAGGACATTTGGCTGCGTCGGCCATGTGAGGAACACCAAGCCTCACCTCGACAAACTCAAAGACAGGAGCACACCGATGTGCTCCTAGGCTATGCGGATGGTACCAAGGCGTACCGGCTCTATGACCCACGTGGAGGCAAAGTGCTTGTCTCGCGCGATGTCATGTTTGACGAGAAGGCGGCCTGAGACTAGAACAGTCCAAGCACGGGAGAAGCTGGCGGCTTCATCGGCACCTTTATCGTCGAGCACATGGTTATCCACGGTGGTGGAGATGCTAGAGAGGAGATGCCGACCACTCTAGCAACAGAGCCAAGCACTCCTAGAGCGGTGCCGAGCACTCTAGGAGGGGTGCCGAGCACTCCAGGAGTGATGCCGAGAGGTCCTGTAGTGGTGTCAACCACTCCAGGACGGGTGCTGAATACTCCCCTAGCAGAGCCGAGAAGTCTTGCAGTGGTGCCGACCACTCCAAGACTAGGGCTGAGCACTCCTAAAGTGGTGCCAAACACTCATGGAGTGGGGACGGGCGGTCTAGGAGTAGTGTCGAGCACTACAACCGGGGTGCCGAGCACTCTAGGTGCCGTGTAGACCACTCCGACGGAATAGGGAACTCCATCGATGATGATCAAGTTTGCCTCACCTTCAAGTGACATCACTAAGTTCATGGATGCCTTCCATGATGGTGAGGAGGTGCGATTCCATAGGCTGGAAGACATCGTTGGCGGCACAGAGCCCTCAGGCCTGGTGAGTCAGCTGCGCAATGACCTAGAGCTGCTTCTCGTCAGTGCAGAGGAACCAACCATGTTCGCGCTGGCCGAGCACGATGCAAACTAGCAACGAGCGATGCTGGAGGAGATGAAGGCGATTGAGGAAAACAAGACTTGGGAGCTTGTCGATCCACCTCTAGGATGTCATCCGATCGGCTTGAAGTGGGTGTACAAGGTCAAGCGGGATGAGCACGGTGCCATTGTCAAGCACAAGGTATGCCTCGTCGCCCGAGGCTTTGTCCAGCGTGAGGGCATCGACTTTGAGGAAGTCTTTATGCCAGTAGCGCGCATGGAGTCTGTCCGACTGCTTCTGGCTTTGGTAGCAGTAAAGGACTGGCGCGTCCATCACCTTGACGTAAAATCAGCCTTCCTTAACGGCGAGCTAGCGGAGACGGTCTTCGTCAGGCAACCTTCAGGTTTCACCGTCAAGGGTGCAGAGCACAAGGTGCTCTGATTGCACAAGGCGCTCTACGGGCTATGGCAGGCCCCACGAGCGTGGAACGCCAAGCTTGACGCCACGCTGGGTGAGCTTGGGTTTACGAGGTGCGCAACCGAGCATGCGCTCTACATGCGGTGACGGGGGAAGGAGGAGCTCATTGTCGGCGTGTATGTGGACGACTTGATCGTCATCGGCGCGCGTGCAGAGGACATCGACAGCTTGAAGCGCGAGATGACAGCTCATTTTTGAATGAGCGATCTCGGCACGCTCTCATACTACCTCGGCATCGAGGTGAGACAGGGGAAGGAGGCACTCACGCTCGGTCAGAGTGCGTACGCCTCGAAGCTGTTAGAGCGGAGCGGCATGGCTAAGTGTAAGCCGTGCGTGATTCCGATGGAGGAACGACTGAAGCTAACGAAGGCCAGTACTACGATGAAGGTAGATGCAACACTCTACTAGAGCATTGTCGGTAGTCTGCGCTACCTAGTTCACACGAGGCTAGAAATTGCGTTCACCATGGGCTACGTCAGTCGTTTCATGGAGGATCCCCGAGAGGATCACTGGGCCACGGTGAAGCGCTTGCTGCGCTACGTTAAGGGGACGGTGGATCAGGGGATCATCTTCCCTAAGACCGGTGGGAGTAGGCTACAGCTTACTGTGCTCAGCGATGCAGACATGGCGAGGGACATCGACGGACGGCAGAGCAGCTCTGGCGTGCTCATTTTCCTTGGGTCGTGTAACACCCCGGTGTTATGCCAGCATTTAGGCACTACAGATCATGCATATTATGCATCATCAAGCATCCTAATCATACATACCTAATCATGTAAATAATAATTGAAATCCTGCTTCGAAACATACGAAACATGCTTGTGAAACGTAAATGTTGCATACACTTGTTTAGGGTTATTTTTGCCCTAATCATGCTTGCTAGGTTAGTAGAACTTATTTGGTTATGATTGTAATCATCTAGAATTATTTAGCACAATTTTTGGAGCAAAGTTTGTATTGCAATTATTGCTAAATTCTGCTTTAAAAATAATTCTCCAAAATTAGGGTTTTGAGTTAAAATTGATAATTTTATAATTCAAAATCTATCAAGAATTGGACTTTGGTCATAAAAGCAAATTTGTAGAGAATTAAATTCTAAGCAACTTTCATTTTTGGTACATTTTCAAAAGATGTCATTTTCTTGCTCAAAATGATATTTGAAAGCTGGTATTTGAAAATTTCTTGAAAATATAATTTGGAAAAAGGCTTTTCTCCTTTCGCTGGCCGCCGCCTCGTTTCTCGGCCCACGGCCGAAGCCGGCACAACAAACCCCCGCCCCCGCGCCCGCACCAGCCCACCTCGCCTCGGCCCAGCCTAGCCCCGCGCGCGTCTGGCCTGCCCAGCGCTGCGCCGCGCCTGTTCCCGCTCGCCGTTCTGACCGTGGCAGAGCACGCCCGCCGCGTGGCGGCCATGCGCTGGCAACGCCCGCCGCGCATCGCAGCTAGCCTGCGTCCGCTCCCACGCGCCTGCCTTCATCAGCCGAAGTCGCTGCGCTCCTCTCCACTCAATCCCGCCCGCTCTCTCGCTCTCCCGTGCTCGCCCCTCCTCTCACCGCGGCAAAGCACAGCGCCACCGTAGCCCCACCGACCGAATCCACCGTCGGTGCTCCACCACGGCCAGCAATCAAGTGCCAGCAGCTCCACCTCGCTCTCCGACACTTGGTGCTCGTGGTTGTGACGCTTCTGAGCCAAGGTAGAGCCATTTTGCAAGCTTCGCTGCCGTCGGCCATGGCGCCGCCGTGCTCGGCCACCGTGGAAGGCACCCTTCTTCCCCTCCTCCACCCTTCCTATTGGCCTGCTCGCATTCGCCAACTCCTTGCGAACCCCATGCGCTCACCCGCTTGCCCTGACCCGGCCGGCAATGGCCGCTGGCCCGCTGGCCGAGCCGCGCCGCCGCGACGTCTCGACGCCGGCATGAACCCCCTTCACCTCGGCCGAGCTGGTCCAAGTGGCCGTGGGCCAAAGCCCCTGCCAGGCCGCCGCACTCCCCTTCGCTCGGTCTGAGCAGGCCGAGTGTGGCCGTGGGCCGGCTGGTTCCCACGGGCCGGCCCAGTAGCAATAGGAGGTTTTCGATTTTAGTTTTCTTTATTATTTGAAAAGAGAAAGGATTTGGAAAATGTTTGGATACTCAAATTTACTCTAAATCTGTTGAAATAAATTTTGCTAGGTTCCTTATCACTAGATCTACTTGGGAAAATTATTGCATGTCATTTTTGAGATACTTTTCTGTAGAACTTTATTTAATCATGGATATTGCTGATAACTTGAAAAATGTGTAGAAAAACCTATAAGCTTCAGAAAAATATGATTTCCAAGTTTGTTAATCTTCTTATGTAATGTACTTCTTAGGAAAAATATGTGTCATGCATGTGCTGTAGAAAAATTTTGAGGTGTAGTTCAAGTACCTTTAATGGCTGATTTTTGTTATTTTTGCTAGAGAGCAAAATTTGTATAAAACATGCATGTGATAATTTTTGTACAGTGATTAATTGCTGTGTATAACATAGGAAAAATACTAACTCTATTGTTTGACACTTTTCACAGTACAAAGTATTTTCATGTTCATAATCATGCCATAGCTTGTTATTTTTGTGTAGGCTAATCCACTCATTCAAATACCATGAAAATCTGATGTTAGACTACTTAGGGTATTATTGTGCTATGGTAATTTTCTATGATTTTTCTAAGCAATAAAATAGATGTTACTATTCAAATCTATTATTAATTAGGGTTTAATCAAGTGTTGCTTTATGTGTGATTAAGGAATTAGTAAAGCTTTGGTGTATCTTTGAAGCATTTAATAAGATGTGTTGACTTAGTATATTAGTAGTAGAAGAGAATGCAGTAGATGACAAGTGCTTGTAGTATATGTTCTTGGATGATGTTAACTACCTTGCATTCAAGCATATCCATTGTATTCATCTCATCCGATGCACCGATTGCATAAGCACTTACGCACATTGCATCATACAGCATCGCAAACCGAGAACCCAGTCGTCATACCCGAGGAGCCCGACGAGCAGCTCGAAGTGCAGCCGTAGGAAGTGCCCGAAGCCGACAAGGAGGACGTTGAGGAACTTTTGGAGTGCCCCGATCACCGCCTGAGCTCCTTCAAGAGAGGCAAGCCCTGGAGCATTTTCTCCTGGTTTGCAATTATTAATTAAATGCTTTACTTTAATTGATGCATTATGTTCAGGAGTTGTTTGCAACCGTTGCTGCATTTTACCTTGTCTACCTTTGTTATACTATATCCTTGTTATCCTGGTATCCGCAGTCGAGTCAATGCTTAGCTGGCTTAGACCAGTAGAAGTCGGGTGATTTCTTGTCACCTGCGAGCTATAGGTGGTTACCTGGATCTGCTTGGATGACTATGAAGTCATGGTATAACTAAGTGTTAAATGAAGTTGAGATCGGACGGAGACTTACAGAGTTTTGGACTGTAGTGCTTTCCGTCTGTGTCGATTAAGGACCGACCGTTGTTGGGCCTCGAGTCATGTTGAACGTATGCCTTACATTTAGCTAGCCGGATAAAGTACCTTCCGACCATGAAGCTGGGAGATTATTCGGGCCGAGTAGATTGCCCGCAGCGCACTGTGCCAGAGCAGGTGTGATAGGACACGGGGGCGAGATGATAAGACCAAAGTGCAGTCGGTCGGCCCCCGGATACATGTGGTTTCTAGCAAACTCGAGATTCCTAGATAGTTGACTCGGTGATCAATATCTTACTTTAGCGGGTGAGTGAGGTTTGTGTAAGGAATAAATCACCAGCTGGTTAGGAATCGATTCGAATCGCCATCGCTCTTGGATAGTGAGCACTTGACTTGAGTTACTTCATCGTAGTAATGTTAATGGAACACTTGGACAGTTATAATGCATATGACAATATGGAAGTGGTTAATGATCATTGGTTATCATTATTGGCTTAATCACATGTCTGCTCTAGTATAGGTGCAAATCTAGTCGATAGGTTATAATTAATTAACTTGGCAATAATGTCTTTAGAAAGGTTTTTGAAATGCTAAAAATGCTTTCTTTGTAAATGAGTCAGCTACCCTACTATAAAGCCTTTCATAATCCTTGGTGTCACTTATTTTCGGTTATGTCGGGTAAGTCTAGCTGAGTACCTTCTTGTACTTAGGGTTTTATTCCCACTTATTGCAGATGGCAAGATGTATTATGGCTACTGTATCAACTATCTTTATCCTGCGATGGGTGATGCTTAGGACCATGGGCATGGTCATTCCTTACGTCTTGCCTGATGCTTTTGTTGGAGATGATCATTAGCTGGCACTATATTTGAACTCCGTGTGAGTGTGGTTTGAACAAATGGCTTCCGCTACTTTTATTTGAACTCGTTTTGTAATAACTATGTTTAAACTCTGATGTATCTGAGATGCAAACTTTTATGTAATATATGATGGTGACCGCTAAACTTATTACGATCTTGGCTGGAATGGAAGTTGGTTTGAAATCCTTCATGATTTTACGGACTACCGGGTTATACGGTCTTAAGTTTGCTAAATTGTCTGCTCTAGCGGATGATTTTCTTACTTAATTTCATATAATTGGTCGGTTCTGTTATAGCTGGTATCAGAGCATAGTTTAGCGTGTTACTGTTCACAAGTGTATTTAAAACAAAAAGGCATTTGAAAAATGTGATTTCTAAACTATAAAGTGTGCCAGTGGTCATATCCTTTATGCCCAGTTAAGGACTTTAGGTGGCTTAATTAAGTACTGACTTGGGGTTTTTGCATCATATTTCTCTTTCGTCGCTCATACGGCGTGCTATTGTATGAGTGCCACTTGTTTGAGTGGTAATGTATGGATCAATTGCCTCTACGCCTCGGTAAGTGTGAGTTGTGAGAGCAGGATCGGATACACCGCCGATCTAGGGTGAATGCTTATATGATGCTGGAGTAATTACATGTTCTATGCATGTTTTACAAAGGTATCTCATGTGTGGGTATTTCGTCTGTTGAGGCAATGCCGTCAATAGGACGATGGTTCAGGTAATTACTACCGTTATACATGTATCTGGGGATTCGTGTAGAGCGTATAGATAAAATTTTACTGCTTTTATGCATTCATTGGGAATTGGGCTGAAATGAATCTTCTACAGGTACATAACAACGCTATCGTGTAGAACGTATTAGTTACGTATTTAAGAGATCGTTTGTATGCCACCGAATTCGTCGCTAGAATTATTTATTTCATAAGTTTGTGAGAACGTACGGCACGTACATACATCATATTACTTGTGCATTTCATTCATGTCATGCATCCCTCCCCTTATAAATTGATTATCTTATTTTGATAAAAGTTGTATCACCTAAAATATATTTCCCTAGGGTAATAAAAGAACTTTTGCTACAGATGGCCTACACGAAGCAGACCGCCCGTAAGTCCACCAGAGGAAGAGCACCTCGACGTCCGTTGGCCCTGAGGGAGCACCGCACCATGGACACCTTCTTGAGCGAGTTTGGCATGCCAACCTTGCTTTGGAGAGTGCTCCATGATGTGGGGTACCCAGAGGGTCAAGAGCCGGTGTACTCTTGGAATGAGAGCCAGTTAGCAGAGGATGTACTTGCAGTGGTAGAGATCATGGTTCCTACTCTCGGTGATGCTCCAGATTGGGATGGTTGGCACTTGGAGTTTGAGGGTCGCACTCCTGCTGAGGGTGCAGAGGGAGCCGCTTTCCGTGTCATCAGGGATATCATGAGCAGATTTCCCAATGAGCTTGCAACAGCTCTAGCTAGCACTTTTCCTAGGGATGATCCTTGTGATGCCATTTGGGTTCAGCCTCAGGGAAGCGCCTTGGTCAGAGGTCCAGCTGAGGGACAGGCTAGCGACAACCATTCTATGAGTGCTATGTTCGCCGCCATCAGAGCGTATGAGGGTCTCGAGAGTACCTACTGGACTTTGACTAGTTTGCGTGGTCAGGATAAGCTCAAGGGGAGAAAGCAGAAGAAGAGACAGGCACATGCTATAGCTAGCTTGTAGGAGCAGTTAGCTGATATGAACTTACAGCGGAACCAGGCGGTTGAGAGAGGTGATAGAGCTATGCAGCGGGTGCATACGTTGACTCATGCCAACAACAATGCAGACCGCATGATTGGACAGTTAGTTTAGGAAAGGAATGAAGCCTGGGACGAGAGGGACCTTCTGCTGCAGAGGGTTGATGAGCTAGAGGAATACAACGGCAACCTGCACGAGGAGTTTCACGCGCTCTACAATGGGGTTGGCCCATATGCTCCACCAGACGCTGCTGGCATGGACACCGACGACGATAACAAGGATGAGCCTGTAGTTTCACCTGGGGGCGATGGTGACGTCTCCGATCCTGACGATGGCCCCAAGGAGTAGGCTAGTTGCCTTGAGCTAGTATCTAGGTCCTATCGCGATGACCTTTCTTTTGTTGGCATATAACCTAATGTATTTTGCTTCGAACTTATGAGACTTGGCATGTGGTTGGAACTTGATTACGAATGCGATATCTGAACGCATAAAAGTCTAGTGTATGTATGCTGGCAATTTGGTTGTATGGACGCGATGTTTGCTGTTGAAGTAATTTGATTAAGTGATGTTATTTTAATTGGGATGCGATTGTTGTGCCTCTGTTTTATTGTATGAATTTATTCTCTCCAGTAAATTCAGTACGGCATAATTTTTCCTTCACTCGCAATTATTACAGCTTCACTCAATCATTACTTGTTGCTGAAATATGCAGATGACAAACACTCGCCGTACCACGTATGAGGCCGCTGAGACTGGTGCTAACGGTGCAGGGATTGGTGGTGGTGGTGGAAACCACGGCAACAACAATGAGCCTCCCCATGAACCGCATTTGCCACCTCCTCTCCCGTTTACCCCCGAGATGTTCCTCGCACAGTTGCTCGGGAGTCAGCGCAACACGGAATAATCCTAGAAGAACATGGAGAATTTTCTGCGTACCATCGCCAACAACATTCAACGCGGTAACAATCAGGGTGATGGCATTAGAGTGAACCAATATAGTAGCTTCAAAGATTTTATGGACACCAGGCCGCCAATATTTAGGAAGCAACAGAGCCACTCGATGCCGAGGAATAGATCAACACTATGGAAGATAAATTCCATGTGTTGAGGATGACTGAGGTATTGAAAATGGAGTATGCTGCACATCAGTTTCAAGGACCAGCGGGAATATGGTGGAAGCACCATCGCACCACCTTCCCTCCAAATGCTCAGATTTCGTGGAGAGAGTTTGCTAAGGCCTTCTGTGGAGTTTATATTCCACCTGGGCTGACTGAGATGAAGTTGGGAGAGTTCTTGGCGTTGAATCAGGGCACCAAGACCGTGACGCAATATTTACATGCCTTCAACAACTTGTGTCGTTATGCGCCCGACATGGTTGACACAGATGCTAAGAGAATCGCCAGTTTCAAGAGGGGACTCAATCCAAAAATGATGAAGCATGTGGGTACCAACAACCGCGTCAGATTCAATGACTTCATCAGTGACTGTCTAAAGCTAGAGAAGAACAACAACGCCAGCACCGCAGACAAGACACGCAAGAGAGCCCTTGAAGGTGGTCCGTCCCAAGCTAGAGCACCTATGGGAGGTCGTCCTCCATATCGCCCATCGGCACCTGGCGCTAGGTTCAGGCCACCACAATAGAGAAGTCAGAATTTTCGTGGACCCTAGAAGCCTTACAAGATGGCAGTATAGCCCAACAAGGCAGCCGCAACTGTGGTACAAGGCAGTTCCAAGGGAGCTATGGGATCTGCTGGGATAGTGAGGGGACCCTGCTATAACTGTGATCAACCCGACCACTTCTCGAGGTTTTGTCCGTATCCGCCCAAGAAGAAGCAGCAGACTTATAATGCTAGGGTGCATAGTACGACTATGGATGAAATTCCTAAGGGAGAGCCCGTCACTGCTGGTAAGTTTCCTGTCAACGAAAACCCTACAGTTGTTCTATTTGATTCTGGATCATTGCATTCTTTTATGAGTCAAGCATTTGCATAGAAACATGAACAACTATGCACAGAATTGGGTTATGGTTATCGTATAAGTTTAGCAGGGGCTGATGTTTTGACCAACCAGATGGTTCGAGGGGCAACCCTTGAATTAGGTAGCAGGAAGTTCTGAGTGAACTTGATAGTTATGCCTAGACTAGTTTTGGATGTCATTATAGGGATGAATTGGATGAAGGATTAGGGAGCAGTTATAGATACTGGAAGTCGAGTACTTACCCTTAAGGATCCCCTAGGTGAGGGTACTTTCCAAGTACCATTGCCTCGGAGAATAGACCTTATAAGTGTTACATGTGCTACGACAGTTATTCCTATTCATCAGATTCCGGTAGTGTGTGAGTTTCTGGATGTATTCCCGGATGAGCTACCTAGTCTTCCGCTGGATAGGGAGATTGAGTTTGGAATTGAATTAATCCCCAAAACAGCTCCGATTTCAAGGAGACCCTATCGGATGCCTCTAGATGAATTAGCTGAGCTGAAGAAGCAATTAAAAGATTTATCAAAAAAGGGGTTTATCCGGCCAAGTAAGTATGAATGGGGATGTCCCGCCTTGTTTATGAAGAAGAAGAAAGAGGGCACGTTGAGAATGTGCATAGATTACAGGCCACTCAATGCTGTAACCATCAAGAATAAGTATCCCTTGCCTCATATTGATGTTCTATTTGACCAGTTAGCCAAGGCCAAGGTGTTCTCAAAAATAGATTTGAGATCCGGTTATCATCAGATCAAGATTAGGCCACAAGATATACCGAAGTCTGCTTTTTCCACCAGATACGGGTTGTATGAGTATCTTGTCATGTCCTTTGGCTTGACAAATGCTCCTGCATACTTTATGTTTTTAATGAATACATAATTGGATAAGTTTGTGGTGGTGTTCATCGATGACATTCTGGTGTACTCTGAGAACGAGAAGGATCATGAAGAGCATCTGAGAATTGTCTTGACCAGACTTAGAGACCATAAGTTGTATGCTAAGTTTAGCAAATGCGAATTCTAGTTGAAGAAAGTTCCTTTTCTTGGTCACATTCTATCAGAAAATAGAGTTTCAGTCGATCCAAGTAAGGTACAAGAGGTTATGAATTGGAAAGCACCGACCACAGTTCCTGAGATTAGAAGTTTCTTAGGAATAGCCGGTTACTACCGTCGCTTTATACCAGACTTCTCGAAGATTGCCAAATCTATGACAAGTTTGCTACAGAAGGATCACAAGTTTGTGTGGACAAAGGAGTGTGAAGCAGCTTTCCACACTTTGCGGAAACTGTTGACCACTGCTCCTGTTCTAGCACAACCAGATATCGAAAAACCATTTGATGTGTTTTGCGACGCATCGAAAACTAGATTGGGCTGTGTTCTTATGCAAGAAAGGAGAGTCATTACTTATGCTTCACGTTAATTGAGAAAGCACGAGGTCAACTATCCAACACATGATCTTGAACTTGCTGCAGTTGTGCATGCCCTAAAAATTTGGAGACATTATCTACTTGGTAATGTGTGCAATATTTTCATAGATCACAAGAGTCTTAAGTACATCTTTACCCAACCAGAGCTAAACATGGGACAGCGCAGATGGTTGGAATTGATCAAAGATTACAACTTGAATGTGCAATATCATCCTGGAAAAGCCAATGTAGTGGCAGATGCTTTGAGCAGAAAGTCACATTACTTGAATGTGCAGCCATTACTTGAAGATGGTTTCAATCTGATGCATCCTACTATGTTACATAGTATTCAGATTAGTTGCTCTTTGGAGAGTAAGATAATAGAGGGCCAGAAAACCGACAAGGGAATATTCCACATCATAGAGAAAATAAAAGAAAAGCCGTCTCAGCACTTTAAAGTGGATGAACAGGGCGTGCTGTGATTTGACGACCGTCTTGTGGTTCCCAAGGATCGAGAGCTTAGGAATAAACTCATGGATGAAGCTCACCTTTCTAAGCTATCTATCCATCCGGGAAGTAGTAAGATGTATCAAGAACTAAGACCTCATTATTGGTGGACCAAAATGAAGAAAGAAATTACAGTATATGTTGCCAGATGTGACACATGTTGTAGAGTGAAAGCTATTCATATGAAACCTGCCGGTATGTTGCAACCCTTGTCAGTCCCTAGTTGGAAGTGGGATGATATAAGTATGGATTTTATCTCGGGTTTGCCCACTACTCAAAAGGGACATGATTCGATTTGGGTAATTGTGGACCGTCTTACCAAGACCGCTTATTTCTGGCCGGTCAAAACAGAATATCGACCACCTCAATATGCCGAGAAGTATATCGCAGAAATTGTGAGGTTGCATGGTATACCAAAGACCATAGTATTTGATAGAGGCTCACAGTTCATGGCTCACTTTTGGAAACATTTACACAAAGGCTTAGGAACTAGTTTGATTCATAGTACCGCTTATCATCCTTAGACATATGGTCAGACTAAACAAGTGAATGCTATTTTGGAGGATATGTTAAGAGCCTGCGTATTGTCTTCTAAGGGATCATGGGAGTCATGGTTACCCTTAGCTGAGTTTTCTTATAATAATAGTTATCAAGAAAGCATCAAGATGGCTCCATTCGAAGCTTTGTATGGCAGAAAATGTAGAACACCATTGAATTGGGTCGAGCCTGGAGATAGAAGGTATTATGGCATTGACTTTGTAGAAGAAGCCGAGAAGAAAGTTCACATTATTCAACAAAATATGAAGGCGGCCCAATCGTGTCAGAAAAGTTATGCAGACAGAAGGAGACCCCTTGTGTTTGAAGTTGGTGACTATGTTTATCTGAAGGTCACACCAATGAAGAAGAAAAGGTTTGGAGTCCGAAGAAAGTTTGCCGTGAGATTCGTAGGACCATACAAGATCTTGGAAAAAAGAGGTCCAGTAGCTTATAAGTTAGAGTTACCTGAGACAATGAGTACCGTCTTCCCAGTTTTCCATGTATCACATCTCAAGAAATGTTTGCGTGTTCCGGAGGAAAGAATAGAACCTCGAGGCATCCAACTCAAATCAGATTTGGTGTATCGTGAGCAACCAGTCCGTGTGTTAGACACTAAAGAACGTGCTACTCGGAATAGTGTGGTGAAAACATACAAGATACAGTGGGATCATCATGATGAGGGAGATGCAACTTGGGAAACGGGAGAATATCTACAAAAAGCTTATGAAGATTTTTATAACAAATGGTTCGTAACCCAAATCTCGGGACAAGATTTTTATAAGGGAGGAGGGCTGTAACACCCCGGTGTTATGCCAGCATTTAGGCACTACAGATCATGCATATTATGCATCATCAAGCATCCTAATCATACATACCTAATCATGTAAATAATAATTGAAACCCTGCTTCGAAACATACGAAATATGCTTGTGAAACGTAAATGTTGCATACACTTGTTTAGGGTTGTTTTTGCCCTAATCATGCTTGCTAGGTTAGTAGAACTTGTTTGGTTATGATTGTAATTTAGCGCAATTTTTGGAGCAAAGTTTGTATTGCAATTATTGCCAAATTCTGCTTTAAAAATAATTCTCCAAAATTAGGGTTTTGAGTTAAAATTGACTTTAATTTTATAATTCAAAATCTATCAAGAATTGGACTTTGGTCATAAAAGCAAATTTGTAGACAATTAAATTCTAAGCAACTTTCATTTTTGGTATATTTTCAAAAGATGTCATTTTCTTGCTCAAAATGATATTTGAAAGCTAGTATTTGAAAATTTCTTGAAAATATAATTTGGAAAAAGGCTTTTCTCCTTTCACGGGCCGCCGCCTCGTTTCTCGGCCCACGGCCGAAGCCAGCCCAGCGAACCCCCGCGCCTACACCAGCCCACCTCGCCTCGGCCCAGCCCAGCCCCGCACGCGTCTGGCCTGCCCAGCGCTGCGCCGCGCCCGTTCCCGCTCGCCGTTCCGACCGCGGCAGAGCACGCCCGCCGCGTGGCGGCCATGCGCTAGCAACGCTTGCCGTGCGTCATAGCTGGCCTGCGTCTGCTCCCACATGCCCGCCTTCATCTGCCGAAGTCACTGCGCTCCTCTCCACTCAATCCCGCCCGCTCTCTCGCTCTCCCGTGCTCGCCCCTCCTCTCGCCGCGGCAGAGCACAGAGCCACCGTAGCCCCACCGGCCGAATCCGTCGTTGGTGCTCCACCATGGCCAGCAATCAAGCGCCAGCAGCTCCGCCTCGCTCTCCGACACTTGGTGCTCGCAGTTGTGACGCTTTTGAGCTAAGGTAGAGCCATTTTGCAAGCTTCGCTGCCGTCGGCCATGGGGCCACCGTGCTTGGCCGCCGTGGAAGGCACCCTTCTTCCCCTCCTCCACCCTTCCTATTGGCCTGCTCGCATTCGCCAACTCCTTGCGAACCCCATGCGCTCGCCCGCTTGCCCTGACCTGGCCGGCAATGGCCGCCGGCCCGCTGGCCGAGCCACGCCGCCGCGACGTCTCGACGCCGGCGTGAACCCCCTTCGCCTCGACCGAGCTGGGCCAAGTGGCCATGGGCCAAAGCCCCTACCAGGCCGCTGCACTCCCCTTTGCTCGGTCTGAGCAGGCCGAGTGTGGCCGTGGGCCAGCTGGTTCCCACGGGCCGGCCCAGTAGCAATAGGAGGTTTTCGATTTTAGTTTTCTTTATTATTTGAAAAGAGAAAGGATTTGGAAAATGTTTGGATACTCAAATTTGCTCCAAATCTATTTAAATAAATTTTGCTAGGTTCCTTATCACCAGATCTACTTGGGAAAATTATTGCATGTCATTTTTGAGATACTTTTCTGTAGAACTTTATTTAATCATGGATATTGCTGATAACTTGAAAAATGTGTAGAAAAAACCTATAAGCTTCAGAAAAATATGATTTCCAAGTTTGTTAATCTTCTTATGTAATGTACTTCTTAGGAAAAATATGTGTCATGCATGTGCTGTAGAAAAATTTTGAGGTGTAGTTCAAGTACCTTTAATGGCTGATTTTTGTTATTTTTGCTAGAGAGCAAAATTTGTATAAAACATGCATGTGATAATTTTTGTACAGTGATTAATTGCTGTGTAGAACATAGGAAAAATACTAACTCTGTTGTTTGACACTTTTCACAGTACAAAGTATTTTCATGTTCATAATCATGCCATAGCTTGTTATTTTTGTGTAGGCTAATCCACTCATTCAAATACCATGAAAATCTGATGTTAGACTACTTAGGGTAGTACTGTGCTATGGTAATTTTCTAAGATTTTTCTAAGCAATAAAAATAGATGTCACTATTCAAACCTATTATTAATTAGGGTTTAATCAAGTGTTGCTTTATGTGTGATTAAGGAATTAGTAAAGCTTTGGTGTATCTTTGAAGCATTTAATAAGATGTGTTGACTTAGTATATTAGTAGTAGAAGAGAATGCAGTAGATGACATGTGCTTGTAGTATATGTTCTTGGATGATGTTAACTACCTTGCATTCAAGCATATCCATTGTATTCATCTCATCTGATGCACCGATTACATAAGCACTTACGCACATTGCATCATACAGCATCGCAAACCGAAAACCTAGTCGTCATACCCGAGGAGCCCGAGGAGTAGCTCGAAGTGCAGCCGCAGGAAGTGCCCGAAGCCGACGAGGAGGACGTTGAGGAACTTTCGGAGTGCCCCGATCACCGCCCGAGCTCCTTCAAGAGAGGCAAGCCCCAGAGCATTTTCTCCTGATTTGCAATTATTAATTAAATGCTTTACTTTAATTGATGCATTATATTCAGGAGTTATTTGCAACCATTGCTGCATTATACCTTGTCTACCTTTGTTATACTATATCCTTGTTATCCTGGTATCCGCAGTCGAGTCAATGCTTAGCTGGCTTAGACCGGTAGAAGTCAGGTGATTTCCTATCACCTGCGAGCTATAGGTGGTTACCTAGATCTGCTTGGATGACTATGAAGTCATGGTATAACTAAGTGTTAAATGAAGTTGAGACCGGACGGAGACTTACAGAGTTTTGGACTATAGTGCTTTCCGTCTGTGTCGATTAAGGACCGACCGTTGTTGGTCCTCGAGTCATGTTGAACGCATGTCTTACATTTAGCTGGCCGGATAAAGTACCTTCCGACCGCAAAGCTGGGAGATTATTCGGGCCGAGTAGATTGCCTGCAGCGCACTGTGCCGGAGCAGGTGTGGTAGGACACGGGGGCGAGATGATAAGACCAAAGTGCAGTCGGTCGGCCCCTAGGTACATGTGGTTCCTAGCAAACTCGAGATTCCTGGATAGTTGACTCGGTGATCAATATCTCACTTTAGCGGGTGAGTGAGGTTTGTGTAAGGAATAAATCACCAGCTGGTTAGGAATCGATTCGAATCGCCATCGCTCCTAGATAGTGAGCACTTGACTTGAGTTACTTCATTGTAGTAATGTTAATGGAACACTTGGACAGTTATAATGCATATGACAATATGGAAGTGGTTAATGATCATTGGTTATCATTATTGGCTTAATCACATGTCTGCTCTAGTATAGGTGCAAATCTAGTCGACAGGTTATAATTAATTAACTTGGTAATAATGTCTTTAGAAAGGTTTTTGAAATGCTAAAAATGCTTTCTTTGTAAATGAGTCAGCTACCCTACTATAAAGCCCTTCATAATCCTTGGTGTCACTTATTTTTGGTTATGTCGGGTAAGTCTAGCTGAGTACCTTCTCGTACTTAGGGTTTTATTCCCACTTGTTGCAGATGGGCAGATGTATTACGGCTACTGTATCAACTGCCTTTATCCAGCGATAGGTGATGCTTAGGACCATGGGCATGGTCATTCCTTACGTCTTGCCTGATGCTTTTGTTGGAGATGATCATTAGCTGGCACTGTATTTAAACTCTGTGTGAGTGTGTATGGTTTGAACAAATGGCTTTCGCTACTTTTATTTAAACTCGTTTTGTAATAACTATGTTTAAACTCTGATGTATCTGAGATGCAAACTTTTATGTAATATGTGATGGTGACCGCTAAACTTATTACGATCTTGGCTGGAATGGAAGTTGGTTTGAAATCCTTCGTGATTTCACGGACTACCGGGTTATACGGGCTTAAGTTTGCTAAATCGTCTGCTCTGGTGGATGATTTTTTTACTTAATTTCATATAATTGGTCGGTTCTGTTATAGGTCGGCCCCAATCTTATGGCTGTCGCTGAAACAGAAGGTGGTGACGCTATCCACATCCGAGGCAGAGTATGTGGCAGTGGCCACAGCGGCATGCCAAGCTGTGTGGCTGCGCCGGCTACTGGGCGGGCTGACCAGTGTGAAAGCTCACCCACTAGCACTGATGGTGGCAACCAGCCCACCATCGCCCTCGCGAAGAATCTAGTTCTTCAAGACCAGAGCAAGCACATCGATGTCAAGTTCCACTTCCTCAGGGACTGTATCAATGAAGAGCAGATCGTCATCGAGTTCGCCGAAACTGGTCGGCAACTCGTGGACGTCCTCACCAAGCCGCTCGGGCGCCTTTGGCTCATGGAGCTGGATATGATGATCGGCATGGAGAGAATTCAAGGGTTAGCAGCAGGATTAAGGGAAGAATTGTTAAGTAATCTGCTGCTTCCCTTGTGTGAACGCATGGCAGGGATAGGCAGCGCCAAAACGGGCTCCCTGTTGTTGCACTATAGCAGTTGTAGGGGCAGGCGCCGAATGGCTCTCCTGCCGCACTGTAGCCACAGCAAGGGCAGGCACCAAAGTCAGCCCTGCCGTCACATCTAGTCACTATAGCAGCATGGCATCCTGACATGTCTATGTACTAGGATTAGATGGGTAGAGTTGTATATATAGTTTGTCACTGCAACTCGGTAAAGAGTGAGTTCAGTTTTGCCATCTCCTCTGTAAAGCTACGGCCAACGCTAGTGTTTGCACTATGCGTGTGCTCTGTTCTCCCTCCCTTCTTCTACCTCTAGCCATAGTATGTGGTCGGCAACGACTGTGTGTGATCGACAACAATGGTGAGTGGTCGACTCACCCATACCGGACCGGAGATCTAGGGGCTAACAAGCCTCTTAGGCTCATCTCGGTGAGTCCACGGATTCGATAGGGGCATGTTCATCAAGTCCAAGTGCTCAGCCTGATCTGGTGACTCCCTAGCTAGATCCAGTCCCAAAGCGATGAAGCAGTCTTGGATTCGTTGATGTAATCTCCAATCCTCACCGAGCTGACGCAAGATCTCATGGATTTGTTACAGAGGGGAAACAAGGAAGCTTTGAAGAAGATGGAAGAGTTGCAGAAGGCATCACAACAGAGTCCTAGCCCTTCTCCGGGTATGGGGCAGGCTCTTGCTCTAGGATGGAGTAATGGTGTCCCACTGGCGCCCTCCGGTCCAATGTTGTAGGAAGAAGCACCAACCAAGAGCAACCCCAAGAACATTCTATCAGCAGCGCTTTCAATGCTTCTAGCAGAACACCCAAGCGTGTTTAGTTGGTTAAAGTTTGAAATTTAGGATACTGTAGCACTTTCGTTTTTATTTGGTAATTAATGTTTAATCATGGACTAATTAGGCTCAAAACGTTCGTCTCGCAATTTCCAATCAAACTGTGCAATTAGTTTTTTTTCGTCTATATTTAATGTTCTATCACAAGATTCGATGTAATAGATACTGTAGCACTTTTTTGAAATTTAGATGGGAACCGAACACCGGAGAAGGAGAAAGCAAACGGAGTAACCGTGGCCTCGGATTAGACTTCCCCATCGTGTCCAACGTCCCACTTTCAATGTAGAAATGACCAATCCTTTGTAGCTCCACGAGGTTCCAGAGGCATGTGCAAATGCTAGGGAGTCATCATGCCATGCTATGAGGTAGCCAGTAAATGGGAAGTGGGTGGATGTGAAATCGCCCCACTGGTGGCGACAAGAAAGGCAACATTCAGGGCCGGTTTAGTTTCCAAAAAAATTTTACGTACTACCTATTACATCGAATCTGGTAACATATGTATGGAGTACTAAATGTAGATGAAAAAAACTAATTGCACAGTTGGGTGAGAAATCGCGAGACGAAACTTTCGAACCTAATTAGTCTATAATTAGACACTAATTACCAAATACAAACAAAAGTGCTGCAGTGGCCAAAACCCAAAATTTTTTGGATCTAAACGCGCCCTCAAGCACACTGATCCTACCAAGCAACACGCCTCTAGCAAGTGCTTCAGCCCATGTTTAGTTGCCAGACTAAATTTCAAAAAAGTGCTACAGTACCCATCACATCGAATCTTGTGATACGTGCATGGAGCATTAAATGTAGACGAAAAAAAACTAATTACACAGTTTGATTGGAAATCGCGAGACGAACGTTTTGAGCCTAATTAGACCATGATTGAACACTAATTGCCAAATAAAAACGAAAGTGCTACAGTAGTCCAAAATCCAAAATTCACCCAACTAAGGCCCTGTTTGGTTTCTATAAGTCAGGTGACTTATTAAGTCAGGTGACTGAAAACCAGTGACTTATAAGTCATGCCTATTTGGTTGTAGATGACTTATAAGCTCACTAAAAGCGTGGGTCCCATGTGAAAAAGGGTGACTTATAAGTTTTAAGCAGGGGTGAACCAACTTAAAACTTATAAACAGAGGTGACTTATAAGTTGATGGTGTTTGACAAAATAAGTCACTTTTTTCACTTTTTAACTTATAAGTAGGTGACTTATTTGGAACCAAACAGGCCTAAACACCCTCTCAATTGTTTGGCTGCTGATCAGGTGAGAGACTGCAAGCATTCAACTCGATCCTGGTGTTGCAATGGTAGTGTCCATCATGCATTCAAGTGTCCCTGCCTACTCCCTCCGTCCCAATTTATCTATCGTTTTCGGTGTCTATGTCACGATTTTGACTCAATTTATACAAAATATGTGTAACATTTGTGTCTCCAAATAAATTTGTTAAAAAATTAGATTCAAAGATCTTTCCAATAATACTAATTATGTATCATAAATAATAATATTTTTTAATATATATTTTGTTAAAGTTGTTTTTCAAAAAACGAGAACGGCATATATTCTGGGACTGGAGTGAGTACATCCTAGTGCTTTAAGTTTAAATCCTCCACCCCACGCTCCTCCAGCCCCAGCTGTCTTTGTTCTAGTGCCAAGGTAGTCTCCACCATAAGCTTAGGCCGGGCGAAGCCCACCGCTCCTATCTGGAGGTGGGTGCTCGGTCTGCGACTGATGGTTGAGTTCCTCGTAGACCTGAGGGCCAGGCCGACGGGGAGAGGATCCTCATTTCCGCCACTAGGCCATCAAGAGACATCGGGGTGCGCTAGTGAGGAAGGCAACATTCTGCTACCTGGACGAGAACAGCAAAAACTTGGGACGTACCATGTCGGCGACGCCATCAGATTGCACATGAACCTCGACTTCGGCGACTTCCAGGTAGTCAAGCACTTTCCTGAACAATATATGGACCGTGTTTAGCTTGAGGGAAAGTTTGGAATTTGGGTACTGTAGCATTTTCGTTTTTATTTGACAAATAGTGTTCAATCATGGACTAATTAGGCTCAAAACGTTCGTCTCGCGATTTCCAACTAAACTGTGCAATTAGCTTTTTTTCGTTTACATTTAATGCTCTATGTACGTACCATAAGATTTGATGTGGCACTTTTTTAGAACTCTTTTTGGAACTGAACATGGGCATGGTCATCTTCTCCGATCCACACAATAGCCGGTGAGCAACCGGGCAGCGCTTCATCAATGACCATGGTCCCATGTTCCACTTCGCCTCTGAGGATGAAACCAGAGAGGCCACTCATGCCCACATGGAGTTAGGGTCCATGTCTGCATTGAAGGGATTCCCTCACATGTCGAGGGCAAAGATGTTGCTAAGAAGGTTCTAGGCAAGGCCTGCGCCTTTCACTATGTGGAGGAACACACAAGACACAGGGAAAGGACCAGGACTTTATGATAGTGGATGTGGGTAATTTAAAAGAAATTTTAGGGTTACTGTGAGGGTACGATCCTGGATACCCACGATAGACTACATGGGCTGCGCTGCCAGGGGTGGTCCAGCCCACAAGATGAAGACTTACGGTGCATGTTGTTGCTCGGCGTGTACCGCAAGACATCAAGGACGATATCCTGAAAATACTACGAGATCTGTTAAGATATGCTCGATCCCGTGATTCTTGTAATCTGTTATTACTTACCGGTTATCTCCTAGACCTAACCGACTTGTAACCCTAACCCCCAGCTATATAAGGTGGGTAGGGGACCCCCTCAAAACACACGTAATATCATACGACAGCCAATACAAACCGACAAACCATAGGAGTAGGGTATTACATCATGCTAACGGCCCAAACCTGTCTAACTCTTGTGTCTCTGTTGCCTTCTTGTTCTTGATTACGTGCACCTCTACCGATCAATCTACCTTCGTAGGATACCCCTTGTAGGACCGCCGACGATATTCTATCGACAGTTGGCGTGCCAGGTAGGGGTGTGCATGCTGTTTCCATGACGAATAAGATGGTACACTTTTCAAGCTCTTCGTCCTCTCTAGAGCCCGGCTAGATTTTTACGGTCGGATCGATCTCTTGGGTCATCAATGCTGACGGAGACAGAGAGATCTTGAAACCAGTGTAGATCGATTCTGCACCGACCACACCAATGCCTGAAATAGCAGATCCGATCTCGAAACTGCCTCCGATGTCGTCTTCACCAACAACTTGTCGCCCGTTGCCCCGCTACTCGAGGAAGCAGGTCGACAACGACGATCTGATCACATCCATCGATCAGGTCGGCTAGAAGCTCGCCGACTGGCTCTCCCTCATGGAATCGGCTCTGACCACTCTGGTTCGGCGCCGACCACTTTCCGATTCTGATCTATCGGAAGCTGATCGGCAAACTCCAGGGGATACGGGCACCATCCATCAGGATGCCCTAAGGGACAAATTCACCGACCAGATTGGAGACATCTATCCTCTCGCCGACCCGATCGCCGACCAGCTCTTGTCGACTGTCAATATGATGCAAATCGGCCAACGTCCCGAAGAATCCCTCTACACCATCCTAGAGGAAAATCCAGACTCTGAGTACCAGGGCTCTACGAAGATTGTAGCCGAAACCGCTACCGTCCAACCTCCTTTTCAACCCTTCAGAGGAGGCAGGATTTTTAATGTCAACATCGACAACCCTCCATGGGATGGAGAAATCGATGAGGACTGCGCAGCTTGCGTCAACAGAAACGCCAACCCGTCTATCAAAGCGCCATGCAGTATCGCTTCTCCAACCAGATCGAATGCGGTTACGTCAACAATCTCCCCGAAACTGATCTGCCTAAGGCTGACCAACACCATAAGGACAATGTCGCCCGGACTACTCGTTCCGACACTAGCTGCATCGCAACGATAATCGCCGCATAGAACTATGCTATGACGACCACGACCGCCGCCACGACGACAGGCTGGAAAGCTCGAGGGCCGGGCAATTTCGTCGACGCCGATCAGACGTTCTGTCTAAAGCTAAGTCATGTTTTAATGTTTTTCTAAATATTCCCCAACCTTCATATATCTCCATGATGTTTCTCCGAGCTGTTTTCTCTATATTTGCTCTCTAAAAGATTTTCTTTCATGTATACTATCTTAAAGATGACATACAGCTAATCCTAAGGCAAATCCCCAAACAGTCATGTTGATGCTCGGATGTTCCCAGAGATGGCCCTGTGTTCGGCTTCTCCCTACACGTGCACGAGTGTCTGCCCTCTACGTTAGGGGTGGTCGGCAGCGCCTCCTTAGCGACGCCCTGCTCTTTCTACACGCGCACGGGCTCCGCGCTCCGCGTTATGGTTAACAGGCTAGCTAGTGCTGGAGACTTCGCTACAAACTAACTGGTCGGACGGTTTATATTAAATATAAACACATCTTCATAATAACACTAAGTGTTCACACCAACTGATCGCCGAGTTGCATACACTATTTCATCACCATTGCTGATTCTTCTCTGGAGTTCATATATTTTATTTTTACATCATGTACTATCCATTCTACATATTTACTGCAGGATCATCGTCCCGGTGGTCGCACCACCTGGTCTTTGGACTTCTCTGCCAATCAACTGGTCGGACTGCAAAGTTTATGGACTTCGTCGCCGAACAGTTGGTCGGACTGTTCGGCGTTTACTTCTACTCGGCGCTCACTTCGGTGCTCGATTTTTCGCCAACCAACTGGTCGGATTGTCCGCCGCTCCATCGTCAGTTATGCTGGGGGCTCACCAGCTAAGCTGGGGACTCCACAGCATTTGGATTGTTCGTCGCTTCATTGTCAGCCACGCTAGGGTTCGCCAGCTAAGCTGGGAACTCCTCGACGTTTGGATTCTTCGTGCAAGCGTCGCCAGCTAAGCTGGGGACTCCTCGGCGTTTGAATTCTTCGTGCAAGCGTCGCTAGCTAAGCTAGGGACTCTTCGGTGTTCGGATTCTTCGTGCAAGAGTCGCCAACTAAGCTGGGGACTCCCTTGGCGGTCGAATCTTGCTACGTCTCATCGGTGTACTGTCAACTTGCTCCACGTTGTTCGGATCAGGGTGCTGATCTTGGGTAGCATGTCTGGTGTCTTGATATACACATGACAATGACATTGGTAAGCTTTCAGGCTTATTTTCTTTGACCCTGCTACAAGATTTATTTCTTCATCTTCCAGCAGGTTCGGAGACTAAGTGGACACACTTCACCTTGTAGTGAGTGTGTTTTCTTTAATCTATTCATTGGAAGACTCCGTGCCTCCCGAAGTTGAAGAAGATTATCTCCATTTCTCATGGTCGGACTCTAAGTGGGCACACTTGGTTTACAGCGAGAAAATTTTTTATTTTGAACTTGAGCTCCTTACATCCTTCTGGTAAGCCTTACTTGGGTAAGCTGGTGCTCGGCCGGACAGTTAAGCTAGTCGGCTATGGTCTACAACTGCTCAGCGACTCATTAGAGTGATCGAACTATGAGTCTGACTGCTCGGCTTTGTTTACACCTGTTGGGATAAAGCTCAAGACAACGTTGCACAATGGATACAAGGCGCTCGGGGACTAGCTGTGGGGGGTACGACCCCGGATACCCATGGCAGACTACTTGGGCTGCGCCGCCAGGGGTGGTCCAGCCCAAAAGACGAAGACTTACGATGCACGGTGTTGCTCGGCGTATACCGCAAGACATCAAGGGCGATATCATGAAGATGCTACGAGATCTGTTAGGATATGCTCGATCCCGTGATTCTTGTGATCTGTTATTACTTACTGGTTATCTCCTAGACCTAACCGATTTGTAACCCTACCCCCAGCTATATAAGGTGGATAGGGGACTCCCTCAAAACACAGGCAATATTATACGATAGTCAATACAAACAGACAGACCATAGGAGTAGGGTATTACGTCGTGCTGACGGTCCGAACCTGTCTAACTCTTGTATCTCTGTTGCCTTCTTGTTCTTGATTACGCGCACATCTGCCGATCAATCTACCTTCGTAGAATACCACTCGGAGGACTGCCGACGATATTATGTCGACAGTTACTTTGTGTCATCTTTTATAATAACGGATGTGGGTAATTTAGATATGAGTAAAATGCACTGACGGTCATCGAACTTGGCAGCTAGTGTCGTATGAGTCCCTAAACTCCTAAAATGCACATCTAGGTCTACAGACTTGGCCCATGTTGCACCATAGGTCCAAATGGGCCTTGGCTAGACCTGATCGCCGATGTGGCAGCCCACGCTGGCATCGGCGTCGTCCCTGCGCGCTCCGCGCTCGCCCCGCGGCGTGTCCCTTGTCCGCCGCCGCGCCAACCGGGCCTCGTCTGTGTGGACTGCGCCGCTCGCCAACGTCGTGCCCTGCCTCGTCGTGTCACCCGTACGTTGAACGTGCCCAGACCCGTCGCTGCGCCGAGAGGCCACTGGCTAGGTGCCTCCGTGCCTGTCTGAGTCCGGCCGCCGTGGGTGTAGGGCACGGGGAGGTATTGCCGAGGAACGAGGTTGTAGACGCAGCGCGGCGTGGGCCTGCTCTTCTTGCCAGACTTGGAGCCTATGCCCTTGGAGGCAGTGTCGGGCAGGCCACCTGAGGCCCTGAGCGGATCAGCAGGGATGCATGCATGGAGTTTCCCATTGAGAGGTCGGACCACATCGTCAAGCGCGTCGTCGTCTGCGGCGTGCCCAAGCTGGACTGCGACTGCGAGGCCGTGACGTCGCGCGCGTACCCGACGGAGGCCATCTACGGCGCCGCCGAGGTAGGCGTACGTCGGGGCAGCTGGGTCCGCCGCAGTTGAGGGTCACGCCGATACTACAGGAGAGGAGCATCGCCATTTGCCAGTCGTCGCCGTAGATCACCGAGATGTCGTACAACTTCTGGGCACCGCCGCTGGTGCCGATGGCGAAAAACTCGGCCAGCGTCATATGGGAAGCTCCCCGGAGAGTGTGCAGGAGAGCACGCCGCCGCAGTCGCCGGTCTGGCAGCTCCCGCTGCCGTCGCTGAAGGAGCACCCCTTGCGGCCCCACACCCTGCCGGACTGCGTGCCCGTGGGCGCACTGAGGCACGTCCACCGTCCACGTCTGCCCGGGGTCCAGCTGTGTCCGCCGGCCACACCGTTGAGCAGCTCATGATTGGCGTGGTGTGCATATGGGTGCACATACGAGTCACGGTTGGCACGGCGGTGGGCGGGGGGCGCGGTCCACTCGGACGAGGCGTGGTGGCGGACGGGGACACGCCGTCGGGCGAAGGCGGAGCGCACAGGGACGAGGTGGGTGCCAGCGTGGGCTGCCACGTCGGCGATTAGGTCTGGCCAAGGCCCATTTGGACCTATGGTGCCGCATGTGCCAAGTTTGTGAACTTAGGTGTGCATTTTAAGAGTTCAGGGACCTAGATGGCACACGCCGCCAAATTCGAGGACCGCTAGTGCATTTTACTCTTTAGATATATATTTAGGGGTTATTTAAATTATCTGACCAGGACTTATGATAGATGTAACTAGTTTTTTTAGAAAAATGAAATGTATCTTTTGGCTATTATTGGTGATGATGATTAGAGTCTTTCAAATTAAAGGCAAATGTATCTATTTAATATGCAAATTTCTATCATTTATTTATTACGTCGATGTATGAGAATTAACGTGGAGAGTGGAGACTCCTTTCAAATCTCCTCGTCATAGCACGTCATTTTCTCTACTAAATTTCATTTGAAATATCAGGACAGCCATTCGAATAAATATTAGAACTGCTCTATATAAATAATTAAATACTCTACCAGATCATATATGATGAAACTAAGCCTTGAGCACTAACATTTTTTATATAATTTCTACATAGCCTACCAGAATTTAACAAAATTCCAATAGTGACACATAGTAGGTATTCAATTGGCTGGATCTTGGACGGACCTTTTGCACCGTTGCGTGGAAGAATCGAGAAAATTTGAGTTTGACAGCTCTATGGATTCATCAATAAAGAGCCGCCGAAGGCTCATCACGAATACACAACATACAGGCCCTGTTCTCCCAGACTCCCACAGTTCGCAGATAGAATGGATGAGCTGCTCTCGTGGCTGGCATGGCTTATCGCCTCCCTCATTGCCGTCTGCTTCCTTGATCTCCTAGCACATCCACGCCGCGGTCTCCCACCGGGGCCTCGCCCTCTGCCCCTTGTCGGCAACCTCCACCTCCTCGGTGACCAGCCGCACCGCTCCCTTGCCGGCCTTGCGAAGCTCTACGGCCCGCTCATGTCCCTCCGCCTGGGCACGGTCACCACGGTTGTCGTGTCCTCCCCGGAAGCCGCACGCGAGTTCTTGCAGAAGCACGACGCTGTCTTCGCGACGCGGTTTGTACCAGACGCCACTGTCGACCATGCCAAGAACTCCGTCGTCTGGCTGCCCAACTCGCCGCGCTGGCGCGCGCTCAGAAAGATTATGGGCAGGGAGCTTTTTGCGCCGCACAGACTGGACGCGCTCCAGCACCTCCGGCGTGAGAAGGTGCAGCTGCTAGTGGACCACGTCGGCCGGTTAGCACGTGAGGGCGTGGCGGTGGACGTCGGCCGCGTGGCGTTCACAACGATGCTGAACCTCCTCTCGAGAACTATGTTTTCTTGCGACCTGACAAATCTGGACGACCATGGCGAGTCCAAAGGGTTCCAAGAAGTGGTAACGGAGATCATGGAGGCCGCGGCCAGTCCGAACATGTCGGACTTCTACCCAGCGCTCGCGGCTGCCGACCTGCAAGGCTGTCGCCGGCGCTTTGCCAGGTTGCTTGCACGGCTGCACCGGGCGTTCGACGTGGAGATCGACCGGAGGGTGCACGACCGCAAGGCTGGACAACCACGAAAGGGCGACTTCCTTGACCTGTTGCTGGACAGCGAGATGGACAACAATGCCACGGCGGGGCTTGATCGTGACACGCTACGGTCGATGTTTACGGTAAGCACCATCTACAGTGCTAGTTTTTACTTTTTACTAGGTCTTTATTTACACCCATGTAAGAGCAACTCTAAAAGATTCTCTATATCCTTCTTAAATGATAGTAATATAGATTTTGGTAAAAAACAACCCTCTAATAGCTTCTCTAAATGTTTATCCAAATATAGTCAGTCTTCTATTTCGGATTTTTCGTTAGCGAAAAATAGAATACGAGAATGACTCTATAGAGTGCGCACGAGGTATAGAAAAAAATTGGAGAGTGAAAAGATATAAAAAACAATTTTTATATAAATAATTCTTCAAATGATGATTTAGAGAGTGAGATTTAGAAATGCTCTTGAGATGCTCTAAGGTGCTACAGTACTTGGTCTTGTCGTAATGTATGTTTTGGAAAATTGAAGCTTCATAAACATTTTGGTTGATCATAATTTAATATAGTTTTGTAAAAAGAAATTGTATAACCTAAACCCACATTTATATATAGTTCTTTTACATCACAGTAGAACTCTAGCTACAAAATAGCATACTGTCTGATGAAAAGATGATCAAATTCAAACTTTATTTATTTGCTGATCATGTTAATTAAAAAATTGTCCTATATATGTTGAACTCAAGGAATACAAAAGTATATATAGTTTATAAAAGTGATACATACAGTTAGTGGTATTCCCTCGCGTATACCGTTCAAGGGATGGTAGAAAATCGGCTATTTCATATGCCTTACATGCACTCCTTGTGGACATAATACACGGTGCCGAATGTGTGTTAAACTTTTGCAAGGTTGGTCAGCGCCACAAAAATGGTTTCTAGATATTCTTGAGAATCCTACAATTTTCCTTCAAAAGATTGCAGTGATAATCATATAGTAACCTAGCTAATAACCAGATCGAGCGTGACACTTTTGTAATTTAGCTTGGTTCTATGTTCAATCAATGCTGTGGGGCTACCTTTGGGCTGCTGTCATGAGATTTTGTGAAAAATGATCCACCACGTATATAGAAAATAAGGATTTTGTGGTGCATCCAAGATGGTATGGGCCCATCGAGACTGACATTTTTCACCCGTTGTGATTGCATTCCAGTGATCACATATATGCATGTTGTCACGTGGGGGAACGTGTGTGTGTGGTGGTGGTGTTGGGGGGCGGCTTTGGGTGCTCCCTAACTCTCACCTATTTGAATGGTTTAAAAATGTTGCCTTACTTGGTTCTTTAATTTTCAGTGTTGGCTACAATTCAGAACTTCTATTGTTATTAACACATATTAAAACCTACTTCCTCCGTCCTGTAATATAGTTTATTCTAGCATTCAAAATTTGTCCTTAAATATAATGCATTCTAGAGGACAAAAACCAAATTTACATTAAATACTTTCGTTTATCAACCAATCATCATTAATCATGTGAATGATAGCATCTGATTAGAAAATAAAATGAGAGTACATGTGCCTTTTATGTTCTCTCTTAATTTGTCTTAAAATTTCTAGAATGCACTATATTACGGGACATAGGGAGTAGATTTGCATAAAAGGTATTTATATAAAAATATATATCCTTTTGTGTATCACATTATGAATGAAGTTGTTAAAGCTTAATTTTTATCTCAAATTGTCATTGTAAAACATCAACAATGTTACATGGAAAAAATAACACCAGGCGCCATCATGGCATGTGCACTCAAAGTATCAAAAATAGGCATTTTACATATACTCGACGCAACCATAGAAAACCTCCCTCTCACCTTGTACCATGTGATTTTGGTGTAAGCATATGTTGAACTATAAAGATTTTGTTTGGTTTAAGGGCATAGTTGGATGGAATATGGTGATCTATGAATTTTAGGATAGAATGATCCATGCTACCTCTTTCAAAGGACCAAATGATCCAAGAGGGGGTTGAATTGGGTTCTATAAAGATTTGAATTAAAGCGCGTCAACCTTAGACTATGCAAATTCTATCCTTCTTTAGCACCTTGCCTCCTAAGTTCTACAAAAGCACTCTAGTGAGTCCTTAGGGCCAACAATGCTAATCAAGTCCTTAGCAAGGATCACACTAAGAAAATGGTCATGTAACCTATGACAAGCAAATTAGCATGAATTCTAGATGTCACACAATGAACTTGCAATGAAAATAGAACAAGTTAAAAAGCTAGGCAAAGAGACAACAAAATTTTTCTCGTGGTCTCAGGTTGTTGCTACAACCCCCTACTCCATGTTGGTACACCTAAGTCACAAAGACTTGGTTATGATCTGCTCCACTAATGAATAACCATTCGCCACTTTGGCATAGTATGTTTCAATAGCTTGACAAGCTTCTAGATCCCCCTCAAAATGACTCCACCGAGGAAGGTCACCAAGTCCTCCACCAAACCATCTAGAGTAACAAGTCTTCAGGCCTCCAACTCAAGGAACCCAAGCAAGAAGACCGATAACACTCAAGGCTAACACTCTAATCTCACATCTTGGTTTGGGTGGCTCTCCAAATGCTTTACTATCTTCTCTATAGGTGCTAACAAGAATGAGGTGTGAGGGTGGCTCCAAATGAGCTAGGTGTAGCACTTATATAGAGGGTGAAGAGGGTGCTAGCCATTGCAAAAAGTTGACATATGCTGTCATCCTCAGGTGATCCACCCGCCTCCACATGCCACGTCAAATAATACAATGGTGTTGTGCCAGATGATTCCTCTAACAGCTAGATGGGAATATACCAAAATATTCCTTGTGGTATGATACACCGGTGGGTCACTCACAGTCCCACCAGATCATACGATGCACCATAGAGACTTGGTCAACAGATCACTAAGTACAACTTGGCCCACTAGATTATCCCCTGAGGTCACTAAGTTAAACTTGTTTTGCTATAGTTACTTTGGTATTTTCTTCTTAAATTTTTGTTGTGTTGTTGGTTTGTTAAAACTTCTAAAACTTGTTTCTTGAAATTTAGACATTTATTTGAGATCCTTGTATCCTAATTTGTCTCTAAGATTCTTTTGGAATCTTTTTAGTCGTTTGTATATTTACCATAAGCTATCTAGAGTTAACTAGATTATTATTCAAGTAAAAGTTCTATTTCAAAATTTAAGAAAACCATGAACATGGTAATGGAGCAACATGGATTCCGAACCGCCCCTTGCCACCAAGGGAACTAGGGAACAGTTTGGACCTACCAGAAAATATAGGCCGGGTTTAAGACCCCAAATTTGCACTTAGGAGTTTTTGACCTAAATGAGAATGCAGAACACAAGTTGTTGTGTAGCTAGCTGAAGGAAGTGAAGAGTAAAAACAAGTTGGTAGGCTGCTACTATTTCTTTGGGAGAGTTTACAATTTGATATATCGTGCAAATGGCAAACACAAGGCATTTGCACTAACAGCTTCTTGTAAAAGATCATACATTGCTTTTATTGAACAATTTCGAATATCTACATAAAAATCTTTGACGTCACTAAAATTCTGTAATGGTTGAGACTGTTAATTTCATAATATGATCATGTTTTAGGATTTATTTGCTGCGGGAAGTGACACAAGCTCTAGCACAGTGGAATGGGCAATGACGGAGTTGCTTCAAAATCCAGTGTCAATGTCTAAAGTTTGCAATGAGCTTGCAGGAATTATTGGCTCAGGAAGAAATATTGAAGAATCACAAATTGGCCAGTTGCCGTATCTTCAAGCTGTGATTAAAGAAACTTTTCGACTCCATCCTCCTGCTCCATTATTGTTACCACGTCAAGCTGAGACGGCAACAAAAGTAATAGGTTACACAATACCTAAAGATGCTCATGTACTGATAAATATATGGGGAATGGGTCGAGATGCAAATATATGGTCTGAACCAGAGAAGTTCATGCCCGAAAGATTTTTGGCAAAGACGGTCGATTTCAAAGGTGGAGACTTTGGCCTCATCCCGTTTGGTGCAGGACGCCGGATTTGCCCTGGCATGCCATTGGCTATTAGGATGGTGCATCTGGTGCTTGGATCACTGTTAAATCAATTCAAATGGAAGCTTCCAGCTGATGTTGAAAGAAATGGAGTTGACATGGCAGAAAAATTTGGGGTGACACTGATCAAGGCTGTGCCACTCTGCGCTATAACTACACCAATTTGATAGGTCGGCACAACTGTATTTTGATCTTTTTTTTTTGGTGAATAACTGTATTTTGAACCTTCTTATTGTGCAATAATGTACTAAGCACAGATGATTTGCTAACTATAGTGAGACGCACCAACCATCAGCTGCATTTATTTCCTGAACATAAGACATGGTTTATTTAGACATATTGTATGTCTCAATGCATAGAAAAGCTACATATATATATAAAAAAATTCAAAACGTCTTATAAGTTGGAATGAAGGGAGTAACATTTATGATACATATATTTTTATAAAAAAGTTAAAGACATAAATATTGATATATTTTTTTATAAACTTAGCCAAACTTAAAAATATTTGACTTATTCGAAACCTAGAATTTTTTTATGACAGAGAGAGTACATATATATATTTCTAGGTCGAGGACATTTAAATCAACGGAACTGCCAGTACCCGGATGTCTGATCCGGGCGCTAGCATCCGGACGCTCGCGCCAGCTGCGCCTGCCCGTGCGCCCACCCGCCTGCACCTGCTTCACGTGGGGGCCCATGTCGCTCCGTTTCCCGCGCATGCTCGCGTCCACGCGGGCTGCGTCTCGATCTGCACTCGCTCTCGTTTCCCAGACCTGCCGCTTGCGCCCCTCCGCTCCCACACACATGCACGTGGGCCCAACGGCTGCAAGTATGTGGCTATGGCAGGTGGGTCCAACTACAACATTTAAACACCAGATCTACTTTTGCAACATCCAGATAAAACATTTGCAACATATGTCTAAAACAGATGAAACATTTGGGACATATAGTTGAAACACCATTGTAACATGTGCAACATCCCGATCTACTTTTGAAACATTCAGATGCAACACTTGTAACATACAAAAGAAGACAGATGAAACACTTGAGATATGCGTCTGAAACACTTGTAACATACAAGTATAAAAAACAGATGAAACATTGGGGATAGCGCTTGCAACATACGTGTACAACCATTGCAACATATGTAACATCCTGATCTAATTTTGCAACATCCGTATGAAACAATTGAAACATACGCTTGTAACATGTCTAAAAAACGTTAAGAAACACTTGAAACACAGCATCGTTGCGCGGCCATGACCTACTTGGTGGTGAACTGCGACAGATCGACGAGGAGGACAGGGAGCGGATGGAGGCCGCCTTGGCGGAGGCGCTGGAGTGGCAACGGCGAGGCCCAACCGAGCAGGGGCCGAGGAGGGCCGCCGCCTAGAGGGTCCCCATGAGGAGCGCCATCTCCCATGCCACCCCTGACGCCGTGGGCTGCTCTAGCACCTTGGCCATCGCCGACGGCACATACCCCATCAGAGCCACCTGCGCGGAGGCTGCGACAGGGTAGGGTGATGGACGCAGTAGTGTGTGTGTGGGTGGGTGGGTGGGGAGGAGATGAGGCGCGCGGCGCGGCGCAGGATGGAGCATGGCTTGGGAATGGGAAGCCAGTCGCGGGCGAGTGCTCGCGTCGTGGGAGGGAGCGAGCGGCGGGAAAAGGTGGCAGCAGCGAGATAGAGTGCGGGCACGGCGGCGATTCGAGAATGGGTGCACGCACGGCGATGATTCGTGAGCGGAGATTTTATTTATTTATTTTTTAAGCAACATGAGCAGCCGTATAATTGATAGTGTTGAGCTGTTCAGGCGGACGAGGCCTAGCAACTTGGGTGTTCGGAATTGTACGAGGTTTTCTTTCAATTGTTTTTCTCTTCCTATATCATCAACGTGGCATGTACGGGGCCTAGCATACAGTATACTAGAGTTTCTATTTGCTACGACTGTTCTACTATAATCTATGTTCCAGGAGCAGCTGTCGTTGCAGTTCAACGAAGTGGTAAAAGGCGGTGACTAAGCCGCCATTTTTTTTTTCTTGAAAAGGGGAGCCGCCATGTTTGGTAGCAGCCAAAAGGTAGGCATGCCGTTTGCGTATTCTCTTCGCACCCGGCCTGTGCACACAGTGGCGGTCGAGTGAAACAAACATCACAAACGCCACCACTCGCATCACCCATGCGCTCCATGCCAAATTGCCAACAAATTCAGTATTCAATTTGTCAACGTGGCGGGTATGCAGCCATGCAGGTGCAGTAATGATGCACCCGCCCGCTCCTTATATAAGACGAAACAAGCATCAGCCCCATCTCATCTTGTTGTCATCTATTCATCTCGTTTGATACGACCCGCAGCAGAGCTTAGCAATTATGGTTATGGGCGGTGCGCTGTTCCCATGGCTGGCGTGGTTGCTCGTCTCCCTCGCCGGCATCTACCTCCTCGGCCATCTCGTGCACGGCCGTCGTCGTGGTCTACCGCCGGGACCGCACCCACTGCCCGTCATCGGCAGCCTCCACCTCCTCGGTAACCAGCCGCACCGCTCCCTCGCCAGGCTCGCCAAGGTCCACGGCCCGCTCATGTCCCTCCGCCTGGGCGCGGTGACCACGGTCGTCGCCTCCTCCCCGGCCGCCGCCCGGGAGATCCTGCAGCGGCACGACGCCGTCTTCAGCAACAGGTCCGTGCCGGACGCCCCCATGGCTTGCATGGCTGCTTGTCGCCCTCGTCGGCGCCTACCTCCTCGTCCTCGCGCACGACCGTCGGCGTGGTCTACCGCCGGGACCCCACCCGCTGCCCATCATCGGCAGCCTCCACCTGCTCGGCGACCAGCCGCACCGCTCCTTCGCCAGGCTCGCCAAGATCCACGGCCCGCTCATGTCCCTCCGCCTGGGCGCGGTGACCACGGTGGTGGCCTCCTCCCCGGCCGTCGCCCGGGAGTTCATGCAGAGGCACGACGCCGTCTTAAGCAACAGGACCATTCCAGACGCTCTAGGCGACCATGCCAAGAACTCGATGATTTGGCTGCCCAACAACCCGCGCTGGCGAGCGCTGCGGAAGATCATGGCCACCGACCTGTTCGCGCCGCACAGGCTGGACGCGCTCCAGCACCTCCGGCGCGAGAAGGTGCAGGAGCTCGTGGACCACGTCGGGCGGTTGGCGCGCAGGGGCCAGGCCGTGAACGTCGGCCGCGTGGCGTTCATCACCAGCCTGAACCTCTTGTCGCGTACCATGTTCTCACGCGACCTGACGAGCCTCGACGACGACGACGGCGCGTCCAGGGAGTTCCAGGAAGTGGTGACGGACATCATGGAGGCCGTGGGCAGCCCGAACGTCTCCGACTTCTTCCCGCCGCTTGCGGCCGCCGACCTGCAGGGCTGGCGGCGGCGTTTGGCAAAGCTGTTCGCGCAGCAGCACCGGGTCTTCGATGAAGAGATCGACGGGAGGTTGCGTAGCCGCGAGGCTGGTGTGCCCAAGAAGAACGACTTCCTCGACCTGCTGCTGGACGCCGCGGAGGACGACGACAACACGGCGAAGCTGGATCGCGACACACTCCGTTCACTCTTCACGGTAAACCGTAGTCATCAAAGATTTTTAAGTCCATAAATAATCATTGGGAAAGCTCGCGGTTTTCTGACCATCCGATCGCTAGGTCTGTCCGTCGTTGACCACTTGACCGTATGATCACCACCGATTTAGCTATGTGTTTTTTTTGTCGCTGACAAGCTGTCCCGCATGTCTGCTCTCATTTCATTTCCTCTCGCCTCCCCCTTAACAGCCAGCGGCGGATCTAGAAAAATAAGCTAGGAGAGATATATCTCATAATCTTTCATCTCTAGCCTCTCCATCTAAGCTTGAATAGATGCAAATTTGTATGAGGGGCTTAAGAGGGGCTCCATGGTCCGAGCAACGGTAGCGGGGCTCGAGCCTACCCCGCCCCGGTGCTGGATCTACCCCTGTCGAGAGTAGCGACTATTAAGGTTTTGTTGTGCTCCCTTTAACCTGTTCTTCATTGATTCCCGCTTGATCTCCCTTCTTTGCTCTGCTTGCTTTAGTACCTGTTTTATTAGGTTTGCATTTTGGGGCACTAATGTGACATTTTCCCGATGATTAATTCCTCGCAATTCTTGAGTGATTCATATGGTGTGTTCATAGTTTGCCAGCAGATATGATTATACAGCTGGATTGTGTTTTGATTTGCGTACTACAGGCTTAAGATGTTCTTTGGTGATTTGACCAATTCGGGGCTTCAACGGATTTGATTTTTATATTTCACTTTCATTCTTTGGTGATTAGGTAGCTTGTTGTGTTTTGGTGATGATATGATAATTTTGAAAATGAGCCCCCACCCAACACCTACACACCCAGTTTGTAGTGTGTCATGTTTAGGGGTTATGACTGTTTTGCTTCCTAGTTACTAGCCTTTTATTATTTAGGGTTGCTTCAAGAGCTATGACTTATAGTTTAGACCTCATCCATGGTTAGCAGCTTATTGTGTTTTGGGTCCATTACAAGGATTTTGACGATCACTTGTACGTCTCCTCGTTTCGTAACTTGTTGTCTTTTAAGGTCGCCGTAATAGTTATGACAATGTTTTGCCCTTTAGTTGATAGCTTTGTTGTGTTCTAGGGTCCCTATGCGGGTTGTCATCAAACTTGAAATTTGGAATCATAATCATATATAATGATGTCTAAGCTATAAGATTGCAGAGGCACCATGCATATAAAGTGTAGGTTTCGCAAAAACAAAAATGTAGGGATGTGGAGCACCATAAATGCTGGTTCGATCTTAAAGGTACACGACATGACAATGGATTAAAGAATTTCATAGAATTGCATGCATTTCTTGTTTAGTGTATGTAAAATATCAAATGATTGTGTATCATCAACATTTTTCCTCTATATTTTTAGGATTTGTTTTCTGCTGGGAATGACACAAGCTCTAGCACAGTGGAATGGGCAATGGCGGAGTTGCTTCAAAACCCAACTTCAATGGCTGAAGCTTGCGATGAGCTTGCTACAGTTATTGGCTCAAGAAGAAACATTGAAGAATCTGATATTGGTCGGTTGCCCTATCTTCAAGCTGTGGTAAAAGAAACATTTAGACTACATCCATCTGTCCCACTGCTACCACGACGTGCTCCAGTCGATACAAAAATAATGGGGTACACCATTCCTAAAGGTTCCCGTATGTTCATAAATGTATGGGCAGTTGGTCGAGACAAAGAAACATGGCCTGAACCTGAGAAGTTTATGCCCGAGCGATTTTTGGGAAAGACGGTTGATCTAAGAGGTGGGCGTCGGATCTGCCCTGGAATGCCATTGGCAATTAGGATGGTGCATCTGCTTCTTGGATCGTTGTTAAATCAATTCACATGGAGGCTTCCAGCTGAGTTTGAAGGAAAAGGAGTTGGCATGGATGAAAAAATTTCCCTGACCTTAATCAAGGTTGTGCCTCTATGCGCTATGGCTACACCAATATGACTTTGTAAGCCATTGTACCGCAAAGAATTGTATCGTTGTCCTTGTGTTGTTCGATGTATATATGGGATTTAAACTTGTTGATCATGTGTAGTATTAATACATTGGAGAAATAAAATAAAGAATAAAGTGGTGCGATGGATTATTTGGCCATGAGAGGGGGAAAACAATAAGGACTTTACCATGGTCTAGCAGGTGTTATCCTCTTCACCCAAACACTCCCTCAACTTTATCCCATTTTTGCTTCACATGATGTACAGCATCGTCTTTGACCGCCGCATGGCTAGCCACCGCATTATTTTACTCTAAGAGAATCTCTAGCAACACCCCTTACTAGACCCCATATTCCTAATTTGGGTAATGGAGGCCAAAACATCAACTCCAACAACCCCTCCAACTAGACCTCCTAGATTTATTGGCCTCCTATTTTCCCCCTCCCACTACCTATTTCTATTGGCCCCCTACTCTGGACTACCCAAATTTTTCTTTCTCCGCGACTACTCCGATACGCCCGCGACATCCCTTCCCCATGCGGCCTACACCGACGGCTTCCCTGGCGGTGCGGCCCAGTCTGGACTTCCCTTTCCTGGTGGCGCGGCCTTGCCCGGCGGCCTTCCCCGGCGACCTGCCTTCTCCTCTGACCAATGGCGCCTCCCCGGCCCTCCCAGGCGCGGTGATGCTGCCCCGGTGGTTCCCGTGGCCAGAGGTCCCCTGCGCGGTGGCCTGTCCCGGCGGCTCCCACGAGCGAGTTCCCCGGTGGCTCTATGGGCGGAGGTCGCCGACACGAGCTCCCCAGCGCGGCGGGCCTATCCACGTCACGACATTGCTGCACCCGGCGTGGCGGTGCTTCATCTGGCCCTTCCCAGCATGGCAATGCTCAATCTCTGTTCCATCCATGGCGAGAAGAGCAGGAGAGAGGATGACATGTGGGACCCACATGTCATCCTCAACTAGAATGAGTTTGGGTGGTCTGTTTTAGGTAGTACTGCAGGATTTGAAGCAAAAAAAGGTAGTATTGAAATAGGTGGCTACCCAAACAGACAAGTAGAGGGTCTGATCTGGGTAGCATTGTTGGACATGCTCTAAGGCGTTACGCCGCTGCTTGACTATGGTGGCAAGCGACCTCATCTACTCTCATCCTCAATCTTCACCCAACACAAATCTCTTTGGATCTCGACAACCAATGCCTCCAATATGGGCGTGTTTGGGACAGCTCCACCGGCTCCAGATCCACCAAAACAACTCCACTGCATGAAAAGTTACCCAAACGCTTTAGCTCCACCAAAACCAGATTTACCATAACGGTGGATCTGGGGCCAGATTCACTATTTTGGTGGACCTTCTCAAGGGGTGCTTCACCAAACTCAAGTTGCTGGAGTTGGGGAAAATTACCCACCATTGTCGCCTGTTACAAAGAAAATAGTTCGTTTTTTTCTCCTTGATCGTGTTATTTTCCTCTTCCTCATGACAACACACCACCGCGAAGACCCATGTTGACCGCACCTCATCCCACCGGCCTGCCCACGCTGGCTGCCCATGACCCCGGCGAGGCCGCACCCTAGGATGTCGTCGTGCACGAAGGTGAGCTGCAACACCCAGGAGCAAAGCGGGCGGGTGCAGGAGTACTTGACGATGGTGGTGCTGGCGCGGAACGATTAGGGCTGGGAGTTCTACGCAGCGACGTGAAGCCTCATCGCACCTTGCATCTCGCTGCTGCGACCGTGGCCACCGGTCCACCGACGCATGTGGCCAGCAGGCCATGACCCACCCTCGGCGAGGCCGCACCCGCCCCCAGCCATGGCCACTGTCCTCCGTGGCCAGCCGCGTTGTGCCCGGCCATGGCCGCCATCTGTCAGTTGCACCCCCATGCTCGCACCCGATAACGAAGAAGACCAAAGATTTTTTTCATTTAGCCCCCTCACACATGGGGCCCTGTCCCAAGGGCAATCAGGCCTTTCCAAATAAAACACCCTTGCGTGGATCTAGAGCTGGTTGTGTAGCCAAATGGTTCCAAGGTGGATCTCAGATCCACTAATGAAGCTGCTCCACGGTAAATCTTAGATCCAGATTTACTTTTTTCAGGAGTGAAGTTGTCTCACACAGTCCCTATCTAACCACCATCTTCCACCACATCATAGGGCGGTGCCCCCGTTGCCCACCTCCAGCTCTGGTTTGACGACCGTTTAGAATTGTAGGCCATGGAAATCCTATAGTCCTGAATCCTAAGAGGTTGGGAAAAAAATTATTTGACACTTAAAGATGACTTGGTTCCTTACATGAATCTAAAATAAAACTTTCTCTATTTGAAATTGGCTTTATTTTTTGTGCCAATTTGACACTATCATTAGTTTTTGTATCTAACGGTGTTTATGGCCAACAAAATTATCATTTTCACCTGATGTCTTGTGCATCACCTTTAAATTTTGCAGCAGCAGCAGGTTATGGTGGATTTATTGTGTTCCATATTTTTTATGGTGATATTTTTGGACAAAACCAGTTTAACCAATTCATGTTGTGATCTATTAGATTGAAGTTGAAACATGTGAAAATAGCAATAAAATGGCAAATGAATTCCCATGTGTCAATCTAGTGTCACATAGTGCTCTCGTAGTTACAAAGAGTTTGCACTACAAAAGTTCAAAATCAAAATGACAGTCTCCAAAAATTATTCATAGTCGGCTCAGTCCGTTAAAGAGAGACACGCCACTCTAAATTAATTTGAGAGACGTGCAATTTTTGGCTGTCTCCGTAAAATAAAATAACAGCCTCCAAAAATTATCAGGTGTTTTAAAGGACATACATTTTGTAACCACCTCTGATAATAAAAAATAGTTGTCTCCTAAAATTAATTTTGTAGTAGTATTACTATCTGTCTAGAAAAAAGCCAAAATATCTTATAATTAAAAATGGGGATTAGGTCCAATGAGGTCCAATTCTATGAATCGAATATCGTTAAAAAACACAAACCTTATGAAGAAAACAAAAACCATCCAAGATGGCGAGATCGGTGCATTGTTGTGGCGAATTATCCGATGTGCACAATCTGGTCAGAATCTGGTGACGTTGGACACAAGTCCCCATCTACATTAGTAACAACCTTATGCTATTCTATCGCAGCCTTTATAAAGATTATATCCAACTAGCCGGTGCTATTCTGCCGTAGTATGCAACTGACCAAGAGTTTGAGCCCCTCGTAGGAGCATGCGGCCGAGCCCCCGCCTCGTTTTCCATTCATAAGGGAGAGGGAGAGGGAAAGGGAATAGGCCTTGCTAGAGAGGTGTGCTACGTGACATCTTCCTCTGCCTCCCGAGCGATGCTGACTCCGTCAATTTCTAGCACGTGTGCCACGGTTGGTACGTCGCCGTAGGCACTGGCATGTCTGTGACCCGGCCATGGTTCATTTTGATGCGTGTCGAGGACGACCGGCCAAGTCACACCATCTCATCGTGGGGATCGGTGGATGATATGAAAGGATGGAAGGAATATCCATGACGAGTGAGTGAATCATGGACGAGCTCGTGCATGCCTTCCCACCGTATTTGGAGACCGAGCCATACGACCACATCGAGAACATCACGAGGATCCTCACCAACCATCTCGGCCTCATCGACTGCCTCAAGGTTGATTCATCTCTCTACCCGCCATCGGAGATGCTCGCGCGGTGGATGGACATGCTCCACCAAAGGCATCACGGAGCTGGTGATGCTCGATGTGGCTGCCCCATCAGCCGTTGTTGCCGTCGAGTTTCCGGTGAGCCGTCTGCGCACCCTGCTATCAATGTTTGACCACCGATAGTCTGCCACGGGGGTCCCTGGGGCTGTATGTTCGGGCTTCAGCGTATGCAGAACTCGACGGTAAACGCAAGAGACAGTCGATTTATCCTAGTTTGGGCCCTCGATCGTTGATCGAGTAATAGCCCTACGTCCAGTTCGGCGTTAGCCTTTGCGTTGGATTGATTGTCCAGTGTTGTGTTGTATAATTGTTCTCTGAACTCCCTGATCCAAGGAGCCCTATCCTCCTTTATATAGTCAGGAGGCCAGAGTCCTAGTCGGTTTACAATGAGAGTTCCTAGTAGGATTATAGAATAATACTGCTACTAAGATTACAGGGGAAGAATCCTAATTAGACTAGATCTTCTCCCTTCCTTACAGGGTATCCTGTGGGTCCCGCACCAACACTTGCCCTCGCTAGACTCACACTTGGCTTCGTCAGCTTCACCTTTGGCTAGTGCACGGGATTCTCGGAGTTGGAGGCGCTCTTGGTGTGCAACTGTTCAGCCAAGGACACGTCCCTATCAGTGGAGAAGCTAGAGAACTTAGACCCTCAGCATTTTTGGCGTCAATCTCACAGTCGTGTTTTCGGCGTCGATCTCATGGTCATGGGTGTGGGCACCGGCGCCGAACACGGTGCCTCCAGTTCGCTGTCATCATTGGAGTGGATGGAGTCGATGGCGTCCGCTCTAACCCTGCGCCAGGAAGGAGACTGGCATCGGCGGTACAAGGCGATGGTGAAAGAAAATCAGGGACTTAGAGAGAAGGAGCGGACGTCGAATGGCTGGCACACATAGTTTTCAATTCTATACCTATCCACTAAGATCCAAATCCTAAATCCTAACAACCTTAATCATCCACCGCCTTCATATTTGGAGTTGTAACTGACCGAGACTATAGGAGCATGCGCCATCTTGATTATTTCTAGCAGTTAAATGTGATAGATAGCGATGGTAATTTGGTGCAATATTTTTCTCTTTTTCAACAGGTGGAGATGGTTTAGAATTTTAATTGATTTTTACTATTTCTTTTGAGGGAGGAAGAAGGACGTGATTTTTACTATTTCTTTTGAGGGAAGAAGAAGGACTTGATTTTTACTATTTCTTTTGAGGGAGGAAGAAGGACTTGAGGCAAACAAACTCCGGCATATAGATTGCCAAAATCTTCAATCTGTATCATAAAATCTAATCTTATTATGCTAGTAGATACTGCCAAATTGAAATGATACCAATCCTATTATCTATAAATCTTATAGTATCCCGATTGTACGTGAAAATTTCATTCGACCCTATATAAAGTTTCATAATATCTTGATAATACAATCTAAAAACACTATACAATAACTAATAGAAATAATATTTTAAATTCAATTATTGTTGATCTCGGACCAAACAATGAGATGTGGGACTAGAGAAAGTAAGAGAGGGCAATAACCAATGAATGATGGGCCAAAGGTCCTCTCCACCTTCTGGCTCCATTGTCTTTTATAGAGGAGGTGAGAGCGGATGTTTTCATTTTCATTTCCAGTGGGGTTTATAATTACAAATAGATCCCTAAAAACTACAGGCCCTAAACACTCATGAACAACCCCAGGGCTTAACTAATTAGGCATTTCTATACTAATGGGAGTTTTTAACTTATGATACACCTAGGGATGGTGAAAACAGATCGGGTCAGATCAGATTTGGAGCCGATAATACATGGATGCGGACGCGAATGCAAATTTTTCCGGATGTCGAAAATGGTATGGAGATGGAGTGGGATCAAATTGGAGATGAATTTAAATAGTCAAGTAATATATACATACATAGAGAATTATATGCTTACAAAGAATTAATTTACTAAAGAGCCAATAGCAAGCAGTAGACAATAATCTTGCATTGCATTCCATGTTGTGGCTATCACATAGGCATTAATACTTAACAAGGTATCCACACTCACAAATGATATGTTATTAGCCAATAAATTCCCAATTTATAATTTAGAATATAAAACAATGACATCATAAAATAAAAGTTCTCAACTAACAAGTTTTTTTAATCCTGAGTTACTCTGATTTTAGAGAGAAAAAATATTGGATATCCTATTTTAAATATCGGATAACCCGCACAGAATTTGCAGATAATCCATATGTCACTGATTTTGCCAATTTTGAATTCTACCCCACGTCCGCATACAATTAGATTTGGATTATCTATATCTGCAAGGATATTAAAAATTCTTCAATGTATTCTCAAAATTCAGATTTGTATCGGAGAATTATCCACGCCATTTTCATCCCTAGATACACTCCCAATAGTTATGATAAAACATTACTCTCTACATTCCAAATTATAAGTGGTTCTGACTTTTTCTAAATGTATAGCTTTTACTATATAAGTTGATATAAACTATATCTAGATAACTATGTATCTAGAAAAGCCGGAATAACTTGTAGTTTGAAACAGAGAAAGTGATTACACTTAAGGGGCATTACAAATAATATCAAGAATTACACTTATATAAAAAAACAAATAAAATAATCAAAATCAATATTATAAGTTTAAATGTTTACACTATTTACAAATCTTATATAAAATATATAATTTGTACTCCCTTTGTTCTAAATTATAAGATGTTTTATATTTTCTAAATAGATATAGTACACTAGCACAATAAAGTTTTTCAGAGGCACGAAAAATATGTTTTTCGGAGCCAGGCTAGCATGTAGATCTAGAACGGGTACCGATTAGAAAAAGAAAAGTTGATTAGATCCAGTGTGGATCTAAGCAGAAAAGGGGTCACCCGACTTTCGGTTGAACCCTAACTCGATCCGTCGGATCTGAGAAAAGAAGAAGGGCTCGGTTTTCATGCAAAGAACGAACGCTAAAACCCGAAGGTGATTCGGGGAAAAGAAAACAGTGCCGTCTCCACCCTAACCCTAACCCTAATCGTCAAATCGGGCTAAAATCCGAACAAATGAATCAAACAAAGGAGAAGAGGGTGGCTCGGTCACCTCGCCGTCGAGCACGCCGGCGCGCGGGGGAAAAGAAAAGGAACCGATTTCAAATCGGAAAACCAAACCCTAACCCTAAAAAGGAAGCCTACCTGGGCTTCTACCCACCGCCGGCAGCATCGCCACCGCGCGGATAGGAAACCGCGGCATCGCTCCCGAACGGCGCGCGGGACAGGGCCGAGATCCGCACGGCACCTCGCCAAGCGGTCACGGCAACAGGGCACCACCCTGCGGCCCCTCGACGGCGACGTGCTCAGCCTCGGGCGAGCACGCACGCCGGCGAGAGGGCGCTGGACGGTGCCGCCCTTCTCCTCCCTCGGCCACTGAGGACGGCCGCTGCTGCGGGTTTCTCCGAGCTGCGCTGCGGGGTGAGAGAGAAGGAGAGGAAGAAAATGAACCTAGGGTTCAGGGAGAGGAGCTGGCCGGGGGGTTTTGATCTCACGACGCGCGCGGGCAGCCGTCGGATGGAGATGGACGGCCACGCGCGACTGGGCCAGCGCCGCAGCCCAGGCGGGAAAAGGCGCCAGGCCGAAATCCCGGCCCAGGCCCAGGTTGCGGCCTGGGCGCGGGGGAGAGAGCGCCGCGCGGCTGGGCGCCGGGTGCGCTGGAGCGCGCGGATGGGCCGCGGCAGCTGGGCCGAGTGGCTGGCGCGCGCGCGCGCGTGGGCAGGCCGTGGGCCGCGCATTTTGCTGGCTGGGCCGAAATGGTCAAATGAACAGTAAAGTCACAGTTTTTTGTTTTTCTTATTTTCCAGAAAACAGTTTGACTAATTTGAATTGATTTTTATGATAATTTTCTGTACAAAATTTATCCAACGATATTTTTTGTTCAGTAAATAGTAAATTTGCTTCTGGAAAATAGGAAAAAGATTATTAAATGTTAAAGTTTCCGCTGCGTATTTAAAGATGTAATTTTCATTATTAAATTCGAACCAACGGGAGAATTTAATTTTGAAAATGGATATGTTTTAAATTGATTATAATATTGTTGTTATTCTGACCAACGTTGATTAATGGCAATATTATAATGTTTTTGTTATACATTAATTCTATTTCTGCCCAACGGTGATGTAGAATTAGTGTAGACAATAATTGTATGTTTTAATTTTGACCAACGTTAAACTAAGGCATGCAATTATTGTTGTTATTTCTGTTCTCACCCTATTTGAATTGTGTTTTCAGGAGGATACAACTTGATGAGTTGTATCAAAGAAATCCCCACTCTAAAAGGTGATAACTATATTGAGTGGAAGAAAAAGATAGACCTGGCCTTTATCCTCGCTGAGGTGGACTGGGTTGTCACCACACCGTGCCCTAAAGAACCTGAGGCACCGGTGAGGGAGACAGATGAGACTGATACTGCATGGCAGAACAGAGAGCGGGATTTTACTCCCGTAAAGATGTCCTATGACCTTGAGCATAGGAAATGGGTCACTGCCAACAAGAAGTGTCTGGCAGTGATAAAGAACACGATTAAGCCTGCAATTGTGGGCTCAATTCCAGACTGTGACACGGTCACAGAGTACCTAGACAGAATAAAGAGTCAGTTCACTGGCTCTTCAAAGACATATGCAACCCAGCTGATCAAGCAGCTGGTTACAGAAAGGTACTCTGGTGGCGGCAGTGGCATAAGAGAGCACATACTGAGAATGAGCAATCTGGCATCTAAGCTCAAACCAATGGATTTGGCACTCAAGGATGAGTTCCTTATTCATTTGATTTTTGCTTCTTTGCCCAAAGAATTTGACACATTTGTTGTTAATTACAACATACAGCCTGAAAAATGGGATTTAGAAAAGCTCATTGCCATGTGTGTGCAGGAGGAGGAAAGAATAAAAGTTTCACAAGGTGGTTCTGTCAACTACCTAAAAGATAAGAAAAAGAACTATAATAATAGTTCTTCCTCCAAATCATCTGGAAAAGGTCCCATGCAACAGTCTCAGAACCAGCAATTCCCGGTGGCTAAAGACCAGTGTCTCCACTGCAAGAAGACGGGGCATTATAAAAAGAATTGTCCTGATTTCTTAAAGATGATAATGAAGAATAAAGGTGAGAACATTATTACGTTCGTAAATGAATCCTTGTATGTAAAGTTTTCAAAATCTACTTGGTGGATTGATTCAGGTGCAACTATTCATGTTGCTAATTCATTATAGGGATTCCGTTCGATGAGAACTTTGCAAAGAAGCGAAAGTTTCATTAAAGTAGCAAATGGAGAACAAGCAGATGTCGAAGCCGTTGGTGATCTTCCGCTAGAGCTTGCTGATGGCTTCATAATTATTCTTAGAGATGTTCTTTATGTACCTTCTTTGCAAAGAAATTTGATTAGTGTTTCAAAGTTGGACCATGATGGTTATGGTTGTCATTTTGGAAATGGCAAATGTCAGATATTGTTTAATAATAAATGTATTGGTCTTGCCGTCCGACAAGACGAGCTTTATTTGTTATCACTTCGTGAAAATGTTAATTCCGTATGTGATGTGAATGAAAATGTATCCTCATCGAACAATGGAAACAGAAAACGAAAGAGAGCTCAAGATGCGTTGTCGAAATTATGGCACTGTCGTTTAGGCCATATTTCGAGGGGGAGAATAGAAAGACTAGTTAAGAATGATATTCTTCCTCTATTAGAGCTCTCAGAGTTAGAACAATGTAGAGATTGCATAAAAGGAAAGTATGTAAAGAAAATTAAGAAAGATGCCAAACGAAGCACAGGAATCCTACAGATTATTCACACAGACATATGTGGTCCTTTTCCTGTGAAAAGTGTGGATGATTATGATTCATTCATAACATTCACAAACGATTACTCTCGGTTTGGCTACATTTATCCAATTAAAGAGAGAACAGAAGCGTTGGATAAATTTAAAATATTTAAAGTAGAAGTTGAAAATCAGCATGATTTAAAGATTAAGATAGTTAGGTCTGACCGTGGAGGAGAGTACTACGGTAGGCATACCCCATATGGACAAGTTCCTGGACCTTTTGCAAGGTTCTTACAGGAGAATGGTATAGTCGCCTAGTATTCAACACCGGGCGAACCTCAGCAGAATGGAGTAGCTGAAAGGCGTAACCGTACCCTGATGGATATGGTGCGTAGTATGATAAGTTACTCCACTTTACCCACGAGTCTGTGGATGGAGGCGTTAAAACCGCCATTCATATTCTCAATAGAGTACCAAGTAAGTCGGTGCCCAAAACACCGTATGAGTTGTGGACAGGAAGAGTACCCTCGCTTAACCACTTGCGTGTGTGGGGGAGCCCTGCTGAGGCTAAAGTTTTTAACCCAAACATTGGGAAGCTAGATCCCAAAACAGTGAGTTGCCATTTCATTGGCTACCCAGAAAAGTCAAAAGGTTTTCGTTTCTACTGTCCTAACAGACATACAAAGTTTGTGGAAACGAGACACGCTGTCTTCCTAGAGGATGAAATGATAAGGGGGAGCATAGTAGCTCGAGAAATTGACCTTGAAGAGAAGCGGGTGTTTGCACCCACTCCGATCATTCATGAGCCATTTTTCTCACTACCTACTGTTGCTGCACCAACAGGACAAGACACTGTGGTGCCAGCACCTGTTGTTATCCCGCCTGTGGCAACAATGAATGATGATGAGGAACCTGTGGCTCAGGATCCTATAGAACCTATTGCCACACATGAGGGGGAGCAACAACAGCCTCAAACAGAAAATGTGCCAATTGAGGAGGCCCCTAGAAGGTCTCAAAGAGTTAGAAAATCAGCTATTCCTGCTGATTATGAAGTGTACAACACTGAAGAATTTCAAATAGAGGATGATCCCACCTCATTTGAAGAAGCCATGAAAAGTGACCATTCATCAAAGTGGCTTGAGGCCATGGAAGATGAGATGAGATCAATGAATGCAAATAAAGTTTGGGATTTGGAGATAATTCCTAAAGGAGCCAAAACAGTAGGCTGTAAATGGGTCTACAAAACAAAACTTGACTCTCAAGGGAATATAGAGAGATATAAAGCCCGACTTGTGGCAAAAGGCTTTACACAAAGAGAAGGGATTGATTACAATGAGACCTTTTCTCCAGTCTCATGTAAGGATTCCTTCAGAATCATAATGGCATTAGTGGCACATTACGATTTGGAATTACATCAGATGGATGTAAAGACGGCATTTCTCAATGGAGACTTAGAGGAAAATGTTTACATGGCACAACCGAAAGGTTTTGTCATAGAAGGAAAAGAACGTTTGGGATGCCGCCTAAAGAAATCTATTTATGGATTAAAACAAGCTTCAAGACAGTGGTACTTGAAGTTTGATCAGACAATAAAGAATTTTGGGTTTAGAGATAATGTTGAGGACAATTGTGTCTATGCAAAGTTTAAGAATGGGAAGTTTATCTTCCTTGTCCTGTATGTGGATGATATCTTACTTGCTAGTAGTGATGTCAGTCTGCTACTGGAAACAAAGAAGTTTTTGTCCTCAAAATTTGATATGAAAGATCTTGGTGAAGCTTCGTTCGTTCTAGGGATCGAGATTCACCGAGATAGAAGTAAAGGGGTATTAGGACTGTCACAAAAGGCATACATAGAAAAAGTCTTAAAGAAATTTAGTATGCACAAATGTAGTCCCTCACCTGCTCCTATAGTCAAGGGCGACAGATATGGGGATTTTCAATGCCCCAGGAACCAATATGAGATCGATCAAATGAAAGTGGTTCCATATGCTTCAGCTGTCGGAAGCTTGCAATATGCTCAAGTATGTACGCGCCCTGACTTGGCATTTGTTACTGGGTTACTTGGCAGATTCCAGAGCAATCCTAGAATAGAACACTGGAAATTGGTAAAGAAAGTCTTGCGTTATTTGCAAGGAACGAAAGGCCTCATGATGACGTATAGAAGATCTGATTCACTCCATATAGTGGGATATTCAGATTCTGATTATGCGGGAGATAATAGAAAATCCACGTCTGGATATGTGTTTACTCTCGCAGGGGGAGCTATTTCATGGAAAAGCTCAAAGCAAACCGTCACTACATCGTCCACAATGTATGCCGAGTTTGTAGCATGTTATGAGGCAACGGGGCAGGTGAACTGGCTAAAGAAGTTCATACCCGGTTTGAAGGTGGTTGACGACATCAATAGACCACTGAAGTTATACTGCGATAATAATCTAGCAGTACAGTATGCTCACAACAATAGGTCAAGTGGTGCTGCCAAACACATTGACATAAAGTATTATGTTGTGAAGGATAAAGTCCGGGATCAGATGATAAGTCTTGAGCATATAAGTACCGAAAAGATGCTCGCGGATCCGCTTACAAAAGGCTTACCACCCAACGTGTTTAGAGAACATGTAGCCGGCATGGGTTTAAGGGAAAGCCTATGATTCCTGGACTATAAAGGGCCCAAAAGTTAAAGTAACTATTTCAGATCAGAGACGTGCATTGTAGCTGTCAAATCTATCGGCGATTGACCGAGACGATGAAACATGCTCTATGCATCATCTGTGAAGAAATGAGTAAGGTTTAAAGGATTGAAGTTTAAAGTTTAAAAATAAAAGTAATAGTGAGATCAAGGGGGAGAATGTTAGATTGATCTCCTGACCAATAGGCCCAACGGCCTATTGGGCCTTGGTCTCGCGCCCTGATCGGGGGCGCCCAACCCTACATGGTTGGTGGGCCCCCGTCGCACTGCGCTATATAGAGAGGTGGGGGCCGGCGGCTCAAGGTACGAGGTTCGCCGTGAGCCGCAAACCCCACCGACAAACCCTAGACCGATCTCGAGAGGGCGCGCAGCCAGCGACGGGAAGCTCCGCTGATCCTCGCCGTCGCCACTGCTACGCCCGACCGCACTGCATCGACGTCCGTGCTACCTCTACTCCACCCGTCGCTGCCCGTGTGCTGCCTCCATCATCGAACCCGCGATGGCCAGCACAACCGCGACATCATCTGGAGGCTCAGGTTCATCACCAGCCCCTCTCTCCCCTATCTCCCTCTCGGTGTAGTGTTCTAGGTCTAAATGTGCATGTGTTTCATGGTCCTATGAGTTAACCGGCCTAGATCTACTCTAGTCGATCCAAAGAAAATCAACAATAAATTCCCAATTTATATTTGGAGTTGTAACTGACCGAGACTATAGGAGCATGCGCCATCTTGATTATTTCTAGCAGTTAAATGTGATAGATAGCGATGGTAATTTGGTGCAATATTTTTCTCTTTTTCAACAGGTGGAGATGGTTTAGAATTTTAATTGATTTTTACTATTTCTTTTGAGGGAGGAAGAAGGACTTGATTTTTACTATTTCTTTTGAGGGAGGAAGAAGGACTTGAGGCAAACAAACTCCGGCATATAGATTGCCAAAATCTTCAATCTGTATCATAAAATCTAATCTTATTATGCTAGTAGATACTGCCAAATTGAAATGATACCAATCCTATTATCTATAAATCTTATAGTATCCCGATTGTACGTGAAAATTTCATTCGACCCTATATAAAGTTTCATAATATCTTGATAATACAATCTAAAAACACTATACAATAACTAATAGAAATGATATTTTAAATTCAATTATTGTTGATCTCGGACCAAACAATGAGATGTGGGACTAGAGAAAGTAAGAGAGGGCAATAACCAATGAATGATGGGCCAAAGGTCCTCTCCACCTTCTGGCTCCATTGTCTTTTATAGAGGAGGTGAGAGCGGATGTTTTCATTTTCATTTCCAGTGGGGTTTATAATTACAAATAGATCCCTAAAAACTACAGGCCCTAAACACTCATGAACAACCCCAGGGCTTAACTAATTAGGCATTTCTATACTAATGGGAGTTTTTAACTTATGATACACCTAGGGATGGTGAAAACAGATCGGGTCAGATCAGATTTGGAGCCGATAATACATGGATGCGGACACGAATGCAAATTTTTCCGGATGTCGAAAATGGTATGGAGATGGAGTGGGATCAAATTGGAGATGAATTTAAATAGTCAAGTAATATATACATACATAGAGAATTATATGCTTACAAAGAATTAATTTACTAAAGAGCCAATAGCAAGCAGTAGACAATAATCTTGCATTGCATTCCATGTTGTGGCTATCACATAGGCATTAATACTTAACAAGGTATCCACACTCACAAATGATATGTTATTAGCCAATAAATTCCCAATTTATAATTTAGAATATAAAACAATGACATCATAAAATAAAAGTTCTCAACTAACAAGTTTTTTTAATCCTGAGTTACTCTGATTTTAGAGAGAAAAAATATTGGATATCCTATTTTAAATATCGGATAACCCGCACAGAATTTGCAGATAATCCATATGTCACTGATTTTGCCAATTTTGAATTCTACCCCACGTCCGCATACAATTAGATTTGGATTATCTATATCTGCAAGGATATTAAAAATTCTTCAATGTATTCTCAAAATTCAGATTTGTATCGGAGAATTATCCACGCCATTTTCATCCCTAGATACACTCCCAATAGTTATGATAAAACATTACTCTCTACATTCCAAATTATAAGTGGTTCTGACTTTTTCTAAATGTATAGCTTTTACTATATAAGTTGATATAAACTATATCTAGATAACTATGTATCTAGAAAAGCCGGAATAACTTGTAGTTTGAAACAGAGAAAGTGATTACACTTAAGGGGCATTACAAATAATATCAAGAATTACACTTATATAAAAAAACAAATAAAATAATCAAAATCAATATTATAAGTTTAAATGTTTACACTATTTACAAATCTTATATAAAATATATAATTTGTACTCCCTTTGTTCTAAATTATAAGATGTTTTATATTTTCTAAATAGATATAGTACACTAGCACAATAAAGTTTTTCAGAGGCACGAAAAATATGTTTTTGGAGACATACTAAGAATGATAAGTTTGTCGTCGTGTTCATTGATGACATACTAGTGTATTCTAAGAATGAAGAAGAACATGAAGGGCATTTGAGATTGGTGTTGCAAAAGCTTAGAGAACATCAACTTTATGCCAAGTTCAGCAAATGTGAGTTCTGGTTAAAAGAAGTATCTTTCCTTGGTCACATAATCTCTAATGGAGGAGTAGCAGTAGATCCCAAGAAGGTTAGAGATGTGTTGAGTTGGAAGCCACCTAAGGATGTTAGTGAGATTCGGAGTTTTCTAGGTATGGCTGGGTATTATAGGAGGTTCATCGAGGGATTCTCTAAGTTAGCCAAGCCCATGACTGCGTTGTTGGAGAAGAATGCCAAATTTGTATGGACTAAACGATGCCAGGATAGTTTTGAGGAGTTGAAGAAGAGACTGACTTCTGCTCCAGTGCTCATCTTACCTGATATCACCAAAAGTTTCTCTATCTATTGTGATGCCTCACGGCAAGGTCTAGGAGGTGTTCTTATGCAAGAAGGCAGAGTTATTGCCTACGCATCTAGACAGCTGAGAAAACATGAGCTAAATTATCCGACTCATGATCTAGAATTGGCAGCTGTGGTGCATGCTCTTAAGATATGGAGGCACTACCTGATTGGTCATAAGTGTGAGATTTATACGGACCATAAGAGTCTAAAGTATATATTCACACAGTCAGATCTGAATCTAAGGCAGCGAAGATGGCTCGAGTTAATTAAGGATTATGATTTGGATATTCACTATCACCCAGGAAAGGCTAACGTTGTAGCAGATGCCTTGAGTAGAAGGAGTTATGTGAACATGGCCTATACAACTCAACTACCTGAAGAGTTGTGTGAGGAGTTCAAATACTTGAATTTGGGTATTGTGGCCAACACCATGGAGTTAGAGGTAGAATCCACTCTGGAACAAGAGATTCGTAAAGGACAGATGGGTGATGAGAGGATCAAGGATATTGCAGAGCATATAGTGATTGGTAAAGCCCCAGGATTCCATATGGATGATCAAGGGACAGTATGGTTCGGTAAAAGGATTTGTGTGCCAGAAGTAAAATCTATTAGGGAGTCCATCTTGAGGGAAGCTCATGACTCAGCCTATTCCATACACCCAGGAAGTACTAAAATGTATCTTGATCTTAAAGAGAGGTACTGGTGGTATGGACTAAAAAGAGACGTAGCAGAACATGTGGCTATATGTGACACGTGCCAAAGAGTGAAAGCAGAACATCAGAGGCCAGCAGGTTTATTACAGCCTATGAAGATACCCGAGTGGAAATGGGAAGAAGTTGGAATGGACTTTATAGTTGGATTACCCCGTACACAGAAAGGATTTGACTCTATCTGGGTGATTGTTGACCGATTGACAAAAGTGGCCCATTTCATTCCGGTCAAGGTAACTTATTCGAGTGCAAAGTTAGCAGAGTTGTATATGGAAAGGATTGTATGTTTACATGGTGTACCAAAGAAGATTGTTTTGGATAGGGGTACACAGTTCACATCACATTTTTGGCAGAAATTGCATGAGTCAATGGATACGAAGTTGAACTTCAGCTCAGCTTACCATCCTCAAACAGATGGACAGATCGAAAGGACAAATCAGATCTTAGAGGATATGCTAAGAGCTTGTGCTCTGCAGTATGGGACAAGTTGGGATAAGAGTTTACCTTATGCCGAATTCTCCTACAATAATAGCTACCAAAAGAGTCTTAAAATGGCACCGTTTGAGGCATTGTATGGCAGAAAGTGCAGAACACCATTGTTTTGGAATCAAACGGGGGAAAGCCAAGTCTTTGGACCAGATGTTCTGCAACTGGCAGAAAAACAAGTGCAAACAATAAGGCAAAAAATAAAGGTTGCACAGTCCCGACAGAAAAGCTATGCGGACACGAGAAGAAGAGATTTGGCATTTGAAATTGGTGACTTTGTCTATCTCAAAGTTTCACCCATGAAAGGAGTAAAGAGATTTCATACCAAGGGAAAGTTATCACCTAGGTATGTGGGACCATTCAAGATCATTAACAGGAGAGGAGAAGTTGCTTACCAGCTAGAGTTACCAGAACAGCTCTCAGGTGTTCATGATGTCTTCCATGTGTCGCAACTTAAGAAATGTTTGAGAGTACCTGAGGAACAACTACCCTTGGAAGAACTGGATATCCGAGGGGATCTATCATACAAAGAGTATCCAGTGAGAATCCTGGAAACAGCGGAGAGAATCACAAGGAGCAAAATAATAAGAATGTGCAAGGTTCAGTGGAACAGACACTCAGTGGATGAGGCAACGTGGGAAAGAGAGGAAGATCTGAGAACTGACTATCCCAATCTCTTTGAACCATCCGAATCTCGAGGACGAGATTCATTCTAAGGGGGGTAGGTTTGTAACACCCAAAATTTTTACCACAAATTAGCAATTAATTCTTAGCATTTATTACATTTTCTAGGTATTTTTAACTTAGGCCAAATAATAAATATTGAATAAATAAAATAAACTATAAGCTTAGAAACTTGTTTGTTGCATTCATGCCGAGTCATATGGGTTTTGATTGAGTGTAGGGCTAGAAGATTTGAAATTTGTATTCAAACTTATTTGAATTTGGCTTAAAAATGAAAATGGAGAAAATAGAATTTGATAAACATTTGATTTGAAAAAAAAAGAAAGACACCCTCTGGCCCAGCTAGCCCGGCCCTTTTCCCCTCCTCCTCCCGCTGGCCTGTCCCAGCGGCCTGCTCGCTTGGGCCCGCTGCTTCTTTCCCACGCCGGCCCGCACCGCACGCGGCCCAGCTGGCCACCCTCGCGCGCGCACGCTTCGCTGCGGCCCGCTTCGCGCGACTGCACCGTGCGGCCTGCTTGGCTTCACCGCGACGCTCGCCCTCTCCCTTTCTCTCTCGCTGCGCTCCGGCCCCACCGGTCAGCGCCCTTTCTTCTTTCCTTTCTTCTTCCCCGAGCTTCCTTTTTCTCCCCCGGCATTTCCTTTCTTCGGCCACCGATGGCGCGGCCATGCAGGGAAAGCCACCGCCGTCGCCCCCGCATGGCAGGTGACCGAATCCCCTATTTCCCTTCCTTATTCCGCGCACCACCCGGCCTATAAAACCCCGAGCCGACCCCGCCTTCTCTCCCCATCCTCTGCCCGCTACCGAGAGCTACCGCCGCCAGCGAACTCCCCTTCCCCGAGTCCTAGCCCCGTCGCCGACGAGTCCCGAGGATCCGCCGCACTCGCCCGCGCCCGTAGGTACATTCCATTTTGCATTTTGGCGCTGTTTGGCCCGGCTACGCCCTCACCCGCGCTCTCTTTCTCTCTCCAGAGCCCCGCCGCCGTCGACACCGCGTCTGGAGCTCGTCCCGAACGTCGCGTCCCTCTCCCAACAACTCGTGGTGAGCTCCCCGTCTTTTCTGTGTCTCCCATTTGCTGATTTGTGCTCTGGGGCGCCGTACCGGTGACATCCAGACCTGCCGGCCATGGCGCCGCCGTCGGTTGCGTCTTCCCCGGCGACCCGCTGTCCCCGTCATGCCTGCGCCGTCAGATCTGGAACGAGCGGTCCAGATTAGATACCCCTTCGGGGTAAGTAATCGGTCCACCGTGGACCCGTAGACCTGGGCCATGGCGCTGCGTCAGCCAGTCCACCAAGCCACGTGGCACACCGCGCCAACCAGCAGCTGCCGCGTGTCGCCCAGTCAGCAGCCACGGGTCAAACCACGGTCAGCCATGCACGTTTTGCAGAAAAGTCCCCGCTTTTTCCAGAAATCAACCCGCGGTCCAGTCCAGTTCAAACTAATTTTTATTTAGTCCTGTTTTTATTCATTCAAGTCCCTGAAGTTTCCAGAAATAGTAAGCCCGGTCCAAATTTCATTTAAATTCAGATTTTTAATTATTTTAATTCGAAAATAGGTTAGTTTATTTACAGAATTGCCATTACATCTTATTTCATGCATAACTTTCACGTTTTAAGTCCGATTTGAGTGATTCTTTCGCTCATGTGTTCTTAGAAATGCGTAGAACAGATCTGTAAGCTTTTCAACATATGTTTTCACTGTTTGGTGTACTGTTCTAATAGAGTTCTATCTTGTATGCATGTAATGATTGGAATGATGCTTGATTGATGATTGGATCACGATTAGAGGGTGAGCCATTCGAGGTGACTGAGGACCCCTAGCAGGATCAGCAGTACTCCCAGGACGACTTTGAGGAAGGCAAGTGTACCAAAGGCCCCTTGTTACCTATGAACTACTACCACTTACATTCATGCATGAGTTTAATTTGAATTGCCTTTAAGGACTTTACCTAGATGATTCATTGTACCACATATCCTTGATACCTGGGTTTATTGGGTAGGCATTCTGGATAGATGCTGCAGCACTTAACATGAAGTAATTGTTAAACATATTTAAAGACTATATGCAATGTGATAAAATGGAGCTTTTTAGCAACAGATAGGGGGCTGGAGTACGGGGTTGAGTACTCTAGTGCCTCTCCATAAGGACTTTATCCTGAAGCGGCAACCCAGGAGGGACCGTACAACCCCGAGTGTCAAATGGCTCTGACTTTAACCTATTATCTGGTTTGTACTAGCTCGTCTGTAGCTCCAGTAAGGGGTAAGAGGGTATCTTCCCTTTTTCTGTTAGGGTGTGCACCGTGCTGCGATGCCCACGTGTGCCATTCCTTTGTAGCTACAATTTGTTAGTGCAACTAGCTAAGGGTTTCATAGTAAAACTCTGCCACACTTCCTGGGAAGAGGTGTAGTGGGTCTCGCGAACCCTGGCATTGGGAATCACGGCTCGGTGGGTAAAGATGTACAATTTCTGCAGAAATAATTAACCTGTTATAACAGCCGTGCTCACGGATACGAGCGGTCTGGATCCTTCGAGATTAGTGGTTACTGTGGATGATGGATGGTTGGGAATTGAGACAAAGCTGGATGATACTTTAATACCACTTGGGATTTGGGACTGTTCATTAAAGTAGTAATTTAGGTTGCTAAAAATTGATCAACTGAAATTGCGAACCGTAGTCAAACAGTGTCAAGCCTATTTGAGCCTCATAGATCCCTTTGTTATACTTGCTAAGCATGGTGAGCTTACACTTGCTTTACATCAAATGAAAATCCCGGATGGGTAACAGATAATGGATATGAAGAGTTTCCGGAGGATGTCCAGGACTACTAGGAAGACGTTCACCAGTTGGAGTCCCTGTGGCAGTTGGGCTAGTTTTTCCGCTGTGTTTGTAATAATATTGCCTTCGAGCAAACTTTGTATTTAACTTTATGATGAGATATGCGATGTAATAAGTACTTTACTTTGATACTACTGCAATTTGTGATATATGTGTGTTTGGACATCCTGGGCGCACATATATGAGTACTTGGTTTTGCTTTGCAAAATTGGGTGCGACAAGCGCTTTGTGAGATCTTCGTGTGGTGTGTACCTTTTTGAAGAAAAAAGTACTACCATTTGGATGTAGCCCCCGAGCCTCTTGCTGTTTGGCACAAGGAGCTTAGGGTCTTTTCTTGAAATTGCCCTGATTCTTTATCGAAGGGCTCCCGAGCATATACCCGGGTTCTTTGTCAAAAAGAGCTCAGATATAGCTATGTCCGGGTTCTTTTTGTCGAAAAGAGCTCGGATGTAGCTATATCTAGGTTCTTTTTGTCGTGTGGCCTTGAAGTTGTCTGTCTTGAAGAAGTCTTCTGAGTGATGTGTGCTTTTTTGAAGGAAAAAGTGCACTCACTGAGTGTAGCCCCCGAGCCTCTTGCTATTTGCAACAAAAAGTTAGAGGGTCTTGAATCTTATGTCGTTTGAAAAACTATTCTCTTGAAGTAGTCCTCTTGGTGACATGTGCTTTTTGAAGGAAAAAGTGCATTCACTGAGTGTAGCCCCCGAGCCTCTTGCTATTTGGAACAAAAAGTTGGAGGGTCTTGAATCTGAGTTGTTCGAAAGAACTGAGAACTTCTCCTGTTGCAGCCCCCGAGCATATATTCGGGTTGTTTTGTTAAGGAAGAACTCGGATGTAGGGTCTTGGCATATTCTCTGGTAGTCTGCTGTTGTCAGATGTAGTTGTATGGTGGTGGTTGAGTGTAAATGCTGTTTGTTCATGAGTTGTATAGTGTTGGTATATCCTTTCGAATATGCTTGTCCTTGAGTATTGTTCCTTCACGCCTGAGTCCTCTTTCATTGAATTATGTCTTTTCACTGTGTCCTTTGTTAGGCTTGTTTCATTGGTGCTCCTGGTCCTTGTGCACCGCTCCTTCGGTCTATAAATACCCTCCTGGAGTGCTGTTTTGATTCATTAAGCGTTGTGTTGCTTGTTCTGAAGTCTTTGTAGTCATGAATATGGTAGTTTGTGAGGTAGAGCAGCCCCCGGGTTTATTTTGTAGTTCTTGTGTGTCTTGCCGTAGCTGGAGGGAGTCTTGTGATAGGGATTAGAGGTAGGCTAATCCCACAGTAGCAATGTACCAGGATGTACGTGGCAGTAGTTGGAGGAAGCCTTGTGATATGGGTTTGTTCCTTTATCTGGCAGTTCTGGGTTGATCCTCGCCGCTTGTCTTGAGACTGTCCGGTGCAGATCAACACCATATCCAGCATCACATCAGACTTGGGTAGACAGATGTCTGTCAGCCTTCTATGCTCCATGTTGTCCTATCTTTCTGCTGATTTCTGCCTTGGGTGCACTGCGTCCATCCTTTGAAGAAAACAGTGTAGCCGAGTACGGTTTGTTCTACCGAGTAGCGATTTGGAACACGTAGTCATTCCAGAGCCTAGTTGTTTCTAGGTTCCTTTTTGCTACTTGCCTGTCGTAGTTCTGAGTTCGTTGGGTCATGTAAGATGTGTAATCTTGTATCTTTTGAAGTCATTTGTAATAGAGAGAATCTTGTCTTCTGAGTTGTCATTCTTTATTCTGCTAATGTCCTGGTTGTCTATGAGATTCCTGAGTTCTTTATGTTAGAACCAGGTTGTTATGTTCCTTGTGAGGTAACCTCCCATCGCTTCATGGCTGATGAGTTCTTTTTGCAGCCATATGGTAACTCTGCCATTTTGTTGGATGGATAAGTCTGAAATCTGTCCGTTGAACTGTACCGTTGTGTGGATTTGTGCCTTCTGTCATTTTAGCTGTGTTAGTAAATGGACCGTTGCGTTCTCACACCATGTTTTAACGGGCCTAGTGGGCCGCGTTTTTATCGGTGTAAAATCTATTTAAAGGCCTTTGTCCTCCTTTTCTTTGGTACTCTGCCTTTGCCTTAAAAAACCCTCGCCTTCGTAACTCTGTCGTCACCATTGCTGCCAGCATCTAAGCGTCGTCGTCCGTGCCTTCTCTTTCCCTAGTGCCTTTTTGCCTCCGTTAGTACATGGGTAGGAAGAAAGCTGCGAGCAAGTCCTAGACAACCTTTGCGGATGAGGAGTCATTCCTCTCCGTGATCGAGAACCAAGAGTTCATGGCCATGAGGGCTGCCCAGAAGTTTTGGCTAGCTCCAACAATGACTGAAGACCAGCTTCACGAGCTTATCAGCGATGGCTTGATCTAGAGCAAGGACATTACTAAATGGAGAGCTCTAGGTGAGCATCGGGTCCCTGCTCTAGGTCCTGGTGAGATCATTCTTTTCATCTCCTTTATTCGTGCTGGACTTTGCCTTCCTGCTTCTACCTTCCTTCATCGATTTCTCAATTATTTTGGGGTTAGTTTGAATCATCTTGCTCCTAATGTCGTCCTCCATCTTTCTATTTTTATACATCTCTGTGAAGCTTTCCTTGGAATTCCTCCTTCTCTTTCTCTCTTCCATCACTTCTTTCGTCTGAAGCCTCAACCCCGCCATGAAGACACCAATGTTCTTGGTGGCTGCGGGATTTAGTTTCGCTAGGGTCTTAAAAGCAAGTTCTTTGACTATGACCTGGTTGATTCTATGAGGGATTGGTGTGCTGACTGGTTCTATGCCACCAATTTGATTCCTTCTCTCGCCGTTCATTCTAGATCTGGTCCCTCGGTTAACGACCGGTGGGAAAAGAACTCCTTGACATCAAACAAGCTCTAGACGATCCATCCGTTCCTTGAGCGGATAAGCACTCTGAAGCAGTAGGGCTTGATCGGTTTCAGAATCGTCTCGAGTTTTCTTTGTTGTCGTGTTCAGCCTCTGAAGGAGCGAGAGAACTTTGGCTTCGAGTACTCTGGGGCTAAGGATCCTTCACGCATGGTCCCTACCCTTGAGTTGACCGATGAGGAGGTACTCAAGTGCCTTCAGAAGATGCTGAAAGGAGCAAGTGTTGTCCCGCTTACCATATCCGAGTACTATGCAAAGAACCCGCCTCCAGCTGTAAGTTGTTTTCTCTTTGTGCGGGTACTTTTTGTATTTCTTTTTGTTGTATCTATTTTCACTTAATCTTTCTTGTCTTATTCTTTTCGTAGGAATTGGGGCGTAACTTCGTTGACCCAATTCCCCTTCACAACCTCCCTGCCATTGTGGGGGCTAAGGGTAGTCTTGCTGGGGCTTCTTTAACCAGTAAGTCGCAAATTGCCGTAATGCTTCCTGGTGTTTCTTCTACGAACCCTGATGTATATGTAAAGTGCATTCCTCGTTCAGTTCCTCGAGCTGCTCGTAGCATTGGTAAGAGGAGGCGAGTGGCTGGTTCTTCTTCTGGTGTGCTCGTCGCCAAGAAAGCTCGCCAGTCGAGTACTTCACCAGGTACTCAAGTTATAGCTAGCATGCTCTTAGGTGAGCACATTAATACGCTCTGTCCTTCTATTGCTTGTTTTTGTCTTTAACTGAGTACTTTTGTCCTTTTTCAGCTGGTGCTATGGTGGCCTTGGTCGAGACTGAGGAAGAAGAGGATGATGATGCACCCCTTATCATGCGGCGGTGAGTTGTTTTCTTATTTTCCTGTAGTTGAAACCTTCTTTTTGTTTTGACATTGGTCTTGATCTCTTTGTAGTAAGCGGTCGTCGGGTATCAGTTCTTCTGAGGCTCCTGCGCCGGGTTCTTCCATAGCTCCAGTACCGAGTTCTTCCGTAGCTCCGGTACCGAGTTCTTCTGGGGCTCCGGTACTGGCTACGCCGCTCCTGCCACTAAGTGGCGGGGACGTTTTTGCTGTTGTGGTTCCCCCAGCGAGGTCTTCTTTTGGTTTAATGAGGAAGAAGATAGCTGAGTGAGTGAATTCTGGTTTTATTTCTCTGCTTCTGTTCTTCTTTTTTCTTAAAACAGAGACTTGAAGAACGGGTTAGAAAACGCACCTGGCGCCAGCAATCAAACACATACCGAAAGCACCGACCAAACCTAGCACATGTCCATCTCTAGAGGTGGAGGCGGGAGCTGCACCACTGCCGCTGCCAGCTACTGCTGTGGTGGATCGAACTTCAAGGCATACAACCCATACAAGTAGTAACCGATGTCCACGCTCGTCATGAGCGCCATGGCAGCCAAGCCAAGGTACACCCAGATGCGGAAGATCGGTATCCAGAAGTGGGCTACCTCAGGGTCTGTAGTGAAGGAGAGGACTTTTCTACCATTGTCGGCTTGTACTTTTGCTACAATTTGGATTGCCTGAACATCATAGTCAAATGCGCACTTCAAATCACTTCGAAGAGAAAGAACACCATTAGGCCCTGGCATCTTAAGCAACAGGTACGGATAATGCGGTATTGCCATGAATTTTGCTAGTGTTGGGCGCCCGAGGATTGCGTGATATGATGAATCAAAGTCCGCAACTTCAAACTTGATGAACTCTGTACGGTAGTTCGAGGGAGTCCTAAAAGTAACCGGTAGAGTGATTTGTGTTGACTTGATTGATTACTACTGCTGAATCTCCGTAAACAAGTAAGCGTTTGATTCCGAGGGTAATTGCCACTCGTAGCCCATGGATGAGGGCTTCGTATTCTGCCTCATTGTTTGTAGCTTGCCATAATATCTGAAGGACGTACTTGAGTTGGTTTACGTTTGGAGAAACTAGGAGGACACCTGCACCAACTCTGCCTAGCTTGAGTGATCCATCAAAGTACATCTTCTAATGATCAAGGATGGTACTTGTCATAGGTTGTTGAATTTCTATCCATTCGGCAACAAAATCAGCTAGGGCTTGAGATTTAATTGCCTTCAGTGGGGGTGAAATCGATATTGAGAGCGCCAAGTTCAACAGCCCACTTAGATATGTGCCTTGTTGCATCTCTGTTGTGTAGGATGTCTCCGAGTGGGAAATCTGTCACCACGGTAATCCTGTGGCTTTCAAAATAGTGGCGAAGCTTGCATGAAGTGATCAGGAGGGCGTAGAGTAGTTTTTGCACATGCGGGTACCAGATTTTTTATTCTGACAGTACTTCGCTGATGTAGTATATGGGACGTTGTACTTTATATACACGCCCTTCTTCTTCTCTTTCTATGACAATCGCAGTGCTGATCACCGTAGAAGTTGCCGCAATGTATAGCATCATGTCTTCGTATTTCTTCGGAGGTGTGAGAATTGGTGAGGAGGTGAGGTATGCCTTAAGCTTCTTGAAAGCTTCATTGGCTTCTTTTGTCCACTCAAACTTGTCTGTCTTCTTCAGCAATTTAAAGAAAGGTAACCCTTTTTCACCCAGTCTTGATATGAAACGATTGAGGGCCGCCATGTAGTCTGTTAGTTTATGCACATCTTTGACACTTCAAGGAGGGCCCATCTCTATTATGGCTCGAATCTGCTTGGCACTTGCTTCGATTCTGCGATGACTGACCAAGAATCCGAGTAGTTGTCCTGAAGGAACTCCGAATACACATTTGTTTGGATTCAATTTCCACCTCCATCTTTTCAGGTTTTCAAAGGTTTGCTTTAAGTCTTTAATTAGTGATCCAGGTTCTTTGTCTTTACCACTATGTCATCTACGTATGCTTCTATGTTTTCGCTGATCTGATCACCTAGGCATGTTTGAATAGCTCTTTAGTAGGTGGCTCCAGCATTCTTGAGTCCAAATGACATGGTCTTGTAGCAGTAGGCACCGAATGGAGTGATGAAAGATGTCTTGCTCTGGTCTTGTTCTTTTAATGCAATCTAGTGATATCCTGAATAGCAATCAAGAAAGGATAATAGGGCGGATCCTGCCGTTGAGTCAACTATCTAATCAATGCGCGGTAGCCTAAATGGATCTTTCGGGCAGTGTTTGTTGAGATCTATGTAGTCGACGCACATGTGCCACTCATCTGTATTCTTTTTCTGTACTAGAACTGGGTTTGCTAGCCAATCTGGATGAAGGATCTCTCTGATGAACCCGACTGCCAATAGCTTTGTGATTTCTTTTTTAATTGCTGCTTTCTTATCAGGTGAGAATCATCATAGCCGTTGCTTTATAGGCTTGGAGCCTTCATTGATATCAATTCTATGCTCAGCCAACTTTCTTGGGACACCTGGCATGTCAGCTGGCTTCCAAGCAAAGATATCTTTGTTGTCCCGAAGAAAGTTGATGAGCGCAAGTTCCTATTTTGCCGAGAGGTGGGCGCTGATGGTTGCTGTTTTGGAGGGATCGCCGGTGCCCAGGTCGATTTGCTTGACGTTGGCTTCTTTTGGTGGTGCGAGGATGCTAGGCTTTTTAGCTGGTATCTCTAATTCTTCTTATTTCTGCAGCAATAGTGGCTATTTCTTTTCTACCATTGTCGGCTTGTGCTTTTGCTGCAATTTGGATTGCCTGAACATCATAGTCAAATGCGCGCTTCAAATCACTTCAAAGAGAAAGAACACCGTTAGGCCCTGGCATCTTAAGCAATAGGTACAGATAATGTGGTATTGCCATGAATTTTGCTAGTGTTGGGCGCCCGAGGATTGCGTGATATGATGAATCGAAGTCCGCGACTTCAAACTTGATGAACTCTATATGGTAGTTCGAGGGAGTCCTAAAAGTAACTAGTAGAGTGATTTATCCAAGTGGCATTGCTGCCTTGCCGGGTACTATGCCATAGAAAGGCGTGCTCATTGGTGTGATCATTCCGGTGAGTTGTAGTCCCATCTTCTTTAGAGTTTCTAAAAAATGATGTTTAGTCCGGCTCCTCCGTCGATTAGTACTTTCATAACAGTTATACCAACAATGGTTGGATTTAGAACCAGTGGGTAATGGCCTATGTTTCCTATGCTGGACCATTGGTCTTCTCTTGAAAATTGGATTGGATACTCTGACCAATTGAGATATCTTGGTGTAGCAGGTTCTGCTGCCATGATGGTTCGTAACGCTAGCTTTTCTTGATGTTTGCTTCTAGAATCTGGAACCTTGGCAAAGATTACTGCCACTATCCCCCTAGATTTTTGGAATCCCTTATCTTTGTGGTTGTCATCTTTTTCTGATTGTCTTCTTTATTGTTCTCCTTACTATCTTTTCTTGTGTATCTTTCGTTGAAGGTGTAGCAATTTCCGATGGTGTGCTTTCCATTGGGGTGAAAGGGGCAACGTATGTTCTCAATGTTGTCATATCTTCTGGTCTTTGAAAACTTCTTTGATTTGTCAGCCTTTGCTACTATGTTGTCTGGTCCATGTTTTCTTTCCTGTTATCTGTTGTTTCAATGATTTTGTATGTCCAGGTTGTCTCTGTTGTTTCTATCCGGGAATCTTTCTTGTGTCTTCTCCTCTGTGGTAATTATCTTTTCCACTGTTCATCTGAATTCTTCATTGTTTCTTGGGTTTTCTTTGCAGAAATCTTGAAATTGCCACCTAGCCATGATTTCGTGAGAGAAAGCTTCGATTACTTCTCGTTGTGTGATGTCATGTACTTGAGCTCGTAGTTCGCCAAATCGTCGATAGTAATTTCTAAGACTTTCACCTCCTTTTTGCTTAAGTCCTTTTAACTCTGCGTGGGTGATTGGGTGTGTAATGATACCCATGAAATTTTCATACAAAGCTCTTTGCAAGTCCTCTCAATTTCTGATTGATCCTGGATTTAATTTGTCAAACCATTGCAGTGGCATAGTTTCTAAGGCCATGGGAAAGAACAAGGTCTTGATGTCATTGTCTCCTCTGGCCAATTCAATCGATTGCGAGTAAATCCTGAGCCATTGCTTTGGTTCGGTCTTGCCATCATACTTGGAGTGGTTGGATGGCTTGAACTTATGAGGTAGTCGTATTGAAGCAAGTCTATTTGTGAAACAGGGGAATCTATCGTGCATTCTGGCTTCTGTGTATTCTGATTCGGCGCCCCCTTCTTGCCAACTGTTGTCTTGGTGAGAGTAGTTTTGCATGGCTGTCCGAGTAGGTGCTTTGCTTCTGGCCTTTCTTGGTTGTTCGACTCGATCGTTTTGACTATGATTTCTTTGACTTTCTCTGTTGTGACTTCCACTTGGTCCAAGTCTTTCGAAAGCGGACTTCCTTTGATTTTGATCTTCCTATTCATGAGATGTTGCCCTTCCGTCGTGCGTCCTAAGGACTATTGATCGGAGGAAGTCCCGGAGTTGTTCTTGTTTTCCATTGGGATATGAAGTCGCCCTGAGTTCTTCTAGTACTTCTCGGATCTTATCGTAGTGTGTATTCGCTGCTCGTCCTTCTTCGACCTCTCGCTCTAATTTTCTTCTATTGTACTTGGCTAGGTCTGACTCATATTTGATCCAAGTGTCCTTTTGCTGCTTAGCATGGCGTTGACGTTCTTGTTTCAATTTGTTCTTTCTCTCTCTGGCTTGCCTCTGACTCTCAGTCTCACCATCGTGCCCCTGGATAAATGGTGATATGTTGGATTCGGATTCATCTGAAGACCTAACGTTGGGTGCTTCTGGGGGGACCAATGGTGATCGAGGATGGCGAATCATGAATACTTCTCTAGCGTGAGTTGTTCTATCATCGTCTATGGTTTCTGTACTACCAGAGTTGTTGATAACTTTAGTAGAGGCTTCAAGGTCATAGATCAAGTCTCCTTCTTGGTAGGGTAGAGCTATTGTTGTCACGTTGTCGGCTAGTTGGGTGCCGCTATCCACAGGAATGGAACCTGGCCAGTGGATGATGCAGTCTTGAGATGTTATAATTAAAACGAGACCTTCCTAGGCTCCTTTTAGTGGCATTCTAAGCACCGGATTGGTGGATCCTTCGGTCCATGTCTGATAAGACGTTTCCATGTTGTGGAGTCTGAACGGAAGAGGACCCGACTTCTTCAAAGTATTCTGAGTGTACTCCAAGTAGTGTTCTTGATAGGTTGACGTCGTGTTCCACAGCTTTGTCAGAAAAGAACTCGGTTTTCCAAAAGAACTCGGATAAGACTTCGTCTCAGAAGTGGAACCTGAGTTTGAATCGGATGCGTGAAGTCGCAAAATCTGAGTCGGATTGGATATCATGAGCTATGCGAATCTTCCAGCAAGCTGATCTGTCGTTGTCGCCGAAATGAAAAAGTCCTTATGATGATCTGAATCTTCGAGGAGATAGTTTTGGAGCTTGCCATCATTGCCTGCCTCGTAGATCCATGAACCAAAGATGAAGGTTGATCCCTTTGAGAAGATCATGTTGTCGAGGTCCATCGAGCTCTTGGGTGCAAAGTCGCCGAAGGCCCCTACCTGGCATGCCAGCTGTCGATGTTTGACCACTGATAGCCTGCCACGGGGGTCCCCGAGGCAGTATGTTCGAGCTTCAGCGTATGCAGAACTCGATGGTAAACGCAAGAGATAGTCAATTTATCCTGGTTTGGGCCCTCGATCGTTGATCGAGTAATAGCCCTACGTCCAGTTCGGCGTTAGCCTTTACGTTGGATTGATTGTCCAGTGTTGTGTTGTATAATTGTTCTCTGAACTCCCTGATCCAAGGAGCCCTGTCCTCCTTTATATAGTCAGGAGGCCAGAGTCCTAGTCGGTTTACAATGAGAGTTCCTAGTAGGATTATAGAATAATACTGCTACTAAGATTACAGGGGAAGAATCCTAATTAGACTAGATCTTCTCCCTTCCTTACAGGGTATCCTGTGGGTCCCGCACCAACACTTGCCCTCGCTAGACTCACACTTGGCTTCGTCAGCTTCACCTTTGGCTAGTGCACGGGATTCTCGGAGTTGGAGGCGCTCTTGGTGTGCAACTGTTCAGCCAAGGACGCGTCCCTAGCAGTGGAGAAGCTAGAGAACTTAGACCCTCAGCATTTTTGGCGTCAATCTCACAGTCGTGTTTTCGGCGTCGATCTCATGGTCATGGGTGTGGGCACCGGCGCCGAACACGGTGCCTCCAGTTCGCTGTCATCATTGGAGTGGATGGAGTCGATGGCGTCCGCTCTAACCCTGCGCCAGGAAGGAGACTGGCATCGGCGGTACAAGGCGATGGTGAAAGAAAATCAGGGACTTAGAGAGAAGGAGCGGACGTCGAATGGCTGGCACACGTAGTTTTCAATTCTATACCTATCCACTAAGATCCAAATCCTAAATCCTAACAACCTTAATCATCCACCGCCTTCATATTTGGAGTTGTAACTGACCGAGACTATAGGAGCATGCGCCATCTTGATTATTTCTAGCAGTTAAATGTGATAGATAGCGATGGTAATTTGGTGCAATATTTTTCTCTTTTTCAACAGGTGGAGATGGTTTAGAATTTTAATTGATTTTTACTATTTCTTTTGAGGGAGGAAGAAGGACTTGATTTTTACTATTTCTTTTGAGGGAGGAAGAAGGACTTGATTTTTACTATTTCTTTTGAGGGAGGAAGAAGGACTTGAGGCAAACAAACTCCGGCATATAGATTGCCAAAATCTTCAATCTGTATCATAAAATCTAATCTTATTATGCTAGTAGATACTGCCAAATTGAAATGATACCAATCCTATTATCTATAAATTTTATAGTATCCCGATTGTACGTGAAAATTTCATTCGACCCTATATAAAGTTTCATAATATCTTGATAATACAATCTAAAAACACTATACAATAACTAATAGAAATAATATTTTAAATTCAATTATTGTTGATCTCGGACCAAACAATGAGATGTGGGACTAGAGAAAGTAAGAGAGGGCAATAACCAATGAATGATGGGCCAAAGGTCCTCTCCACCTTCTGGCTCCATTGTCTTTTATAGAGGAGGTGAGAGCGGATGTTTTCATTTTCATTTTCAGTGGGGTTTATAATTACAAATAGATCCCTAAAAACTACAGGCCCTAAACACTCATGAACAACCCCAGGGCTTAACTAATTAGGCATTTCTATACTAATGGGAGTTTTTAACTTATGATACACCTAGGGATGGTGAAAACAGATCGGGTCAGATCAGATTTGGAGCCGATAATACATGGATGCGGACGCGAATGCAAATTTTTCCGGATGTCGAAAATGGTATGGAGATGGAGTGGGATCAAATTGGAGATGAATTTAAATAGTCAAGTAATATATACATACATAGAGAATTATATGCTTACAAAGAATTAATTTACTAAAGAGCCAATAGCAAGCAGTAGACAATAATCTTGCATTGCATTCCATGTTGTGGCTATCACATAGGCATTAATACTTAACAAGGTATCCACACTCACAAATGATATGTTATTAGCCAATAAATTCCCAATTTATAATTTAGAATATAAAACAATGACATCATAAAATAAAAGTTCTCAACTAACAAGTTTTTTTAATCCTGAGTTACTCTGATTTTAGAGAGAAAAAATATTGGATATCCTATTTTAAATATCGGATAACCCGCACAGAATTTGCAGATAATCCATATGTCACTGATTTTGCCAATTTTGAATTCTACCCCACGTCCGCATACAATTAGATTTGGATTATCTATATCTGCAAGGATATTAAAAATTCTTCAATGTATTCTCAAAATTCAGATTTGTATCGGAGAATTATCCACGCCATTTTCATCCCTAGATACACTCCCAATAGTTATGATAAAACATTACTCTCTACATTCCAAATTATAAGTGGTTCTGACTTTTTCTAAATGTATAGCTTTTACTATATAAGTTGATATAAACTATATCTAGATAACTATGTATCTAGAAAAGCCGGAATAACTTGTAGTTTGAAACAGAGAAAGTGATTACACTTAAGGGGCATTACAAATAATATCAAGAATTACACTTATATAAAAAAACAAATAAAATAATCAAAATCAATATTATAAGTTTAAATGTTTACACTATTTACAAATCTTATATAAAATATATAATTTGTACTCCCTTTGTTCTAAATTATAAGATGTTTTATATTTTCTAAATAGATATAGTACACTAGCACAATAAAGTTTTTCAGAGGCACGAAAAATATGTTTTTGGAGACGACCCACTGGCTGCCTTTACTTTAAAGTAACTGTAAATCAAGGATTTAAAGTGGTGGTTGCTGTTAATCCAAATAAAAACAAAAAAAACAAGCCTAGGCATCCAACCGGGCCCAAGCCTCAATTTGGGCCCCTAAAGCGTCGCCACCATGTCGAACCGCACGCCGCTGCTAGGGTGTCACCACAGCGTCATCAATCCATAGTCCACTATCGCGTCATCGATTCAGCAGCCATGTCACCCTCTCCTTCCCTGTCGTCACACCGTCCTTCGCCTTCCTCACCGCCCATCGTCGTCCGTCCCTACCTCCCAGCCGCCTCCTTGCCCATGCCGCTACCACACCTGAGTGAGAGAGTGAGAGCAAGATTAAGAGGAGGGAGAGAGTATCATCAAATATGTAGGTGAATGAGGCAGAGAGAGGGGTGCACCATGCATAGGATCCAAGAGCATATGTGTCGCCCCAACACTGGATTCGATGTCCGAACTGAACCCGCCCTCGCCGTATCTGCACCACCTCTGCCGCATTTGGCCTAGAGGACTAGCCGCCACCACTGGAGAGAGAGGGAGGGAGGGAGGAAGGGACGGAGGGAGGGAGGGCGCATCTGCGCAGGTGAGAGAGAGATCAAGGGGCGGCTGTTAGAGTTGTGAGTGGGAGGGAGAGAAGTGAGGGAGTTAGGGTTTTGCTTGTTTATATAGTGTGGACTCAAAGTGGGTTGTGATAGGCCACGCATATTTGTCGGATCCTCAGCTGATGTACTTCTTTAAGCGTAAATAAAGTGACCATCTCCTAAAATCATAAGGTGTTTTGGGAGACAGATACATTATGTGACCATCTTTGTTAATAATTAGTTGTTTTCTAAAATTAATTTTAGAGCAGTGGTAATATCTATCTAGAAAAGTCAAAATATCTTATAATTTGAAATAGAGATTAGATCTGATGAGGTCCAATCTTACAAACCGATACTGTCGATGAAATCTGATCGGCAGTCTACCGAGGGGTATACCCACGGTAGTAGATGATCGGTGGAGTTGTGCGTAATAGGAACCGAATGGTGACACAAGGCGCAGAGACAGCGATTTAGACAGGTTCGGGCCATCCAATCAACGTAATACCCTATGTTATGTGTCTTTCTTGGATTGTATTTGTCGATGCGAAAAGTGACCAACAAGTAAATATTTGTCATTTTGCCGTACGTTGTGATCGGATGTGGCCTAGCACTCAATGACACAGGGTCTATACTAGTTTAGGCAACATGCCCTACATCAAGTTTGAGTCGGTCGGTGACTTTATTCCTGAGCCCAGTTGCTCGAAGTTTGTTGTGGGGTTACAAACGAGTGGGAATAAGATGGGGGTGTTAGATGTCCGGTCGGACTCTAGACTGAAGGGCCGAGAGTGACGAGAGCTCCAACGTGCGCTAAGTATTGGAACATATGCTCTATTTAGCTTTAGAGTTCTAGAGCCGTGAAGCTATTCGAGTGCTCAGAATGTCTAAAGCTAGCAGAGAGAGAGAGAGAGAGTCGGAATGATCTCCCTTGTTGGGAGAGAGCGCATCCCCTTTTATAGATGAAGGGGACAGCCTTACAAGTTCAAGATAGAGAGAGAGAGTGTGTGTGCCCTAGTCTCATTGCCCACACCATCGGGTATAAGATAGTTTGTCGATGCCCACAATACTGTTGATGCCCTGATACATGTGGCAGGCTCCATCGTGTTCTTTTGGTATGGCAGATGTCGGCATCTACCATACTGTAGGACAAATGTCGGCGCCTACAATACTATTTGTGTTCTAACATGTTTGGAAGGCTGCAAAGTACCCTTCTGGCTTGGCCTGATAGTATGGTCCTATAGGTGTGCATGGTATGGTCCTTGGTATTGCGGTTGACTTAAGCACCTTACCTTATCTGCTCCGCCTGATTTCTTGGGTCCTCACCGAGTGGGCGTCCCTGGCCGGTCGTTCCTAGTTGGCTCTGACTGCGCCAGTCGGAGAAGAGCCATAAGCAAAGGTTTGGTGTATTCTTGGTCAGAGAAGCGGGTCAGAGTGAGAAGTGAGCATCGTTCCCTCCTTGGCCAGGCCTTCCGGTCAGAGAAGCAGGTCGGAGTCGAAAGTGAGTGTCGTCCCCTCCTTGGCCAGGCCTTCTGGTCAGAGAAGCGGGTCAGACTCAAAAGCAAGCATTGTTCCCTTCTTGGCCAGGCCTTCCGGTCGAAGAAGCGGGTCAGAGTCAGAAGCGAGTGTCATCCCCTCCTTGGCTAGGCCTTCCAGTTGGAGACTGGATCGCTCTTCCGTCTTGTCGTTAGGTATCTGGGCCGGCCCAGGAGTTGTGCGTCGTTTGTAATGCCGTCTGCCGAGCCAAGCTTTTGCTAGGAAGCAGGTCCATTAGGGACCCCGGGTTTATGAACCCGACAGGAGCCTCCGAGCCCCTGGGCGATTCGAGTAGAATCATCTAGGGTTTTTTGTTTTGTCAGCGGGTGCGCGCGAGCGCACCCGGTGGGTGTAGCCCCGGAGCCCTCGGGAAATTTGGGTAGAATCATCTAGGGGATTTTTGGACTTGCCAGCGGGTGCACGCGAGCGCACCCGATGGGTGTAGCCCCCAAGCCTGTGTCCGACTAGTGAGTCAGTTGGAGGCTGAGTATCTTGGTACTCTTTCCTAGGGCCACAGACTCCTGTGTTTCTACCGCTTGGGGTGTTTGCCCGTGTTTGTCCTGCCCGTGACCTGCACGGTCGGTTGATTTCCCGAGTTGGCATCGGGTGACCTAAGCCCCTAAGCCCCGTTGTGTTCAGTAGGGCTTCATCTAGTTCCGCGTGTTACCCCATCTGTGGTTTCTGCAATTAGAGGGGCTAAGCTAACATCGCTTGCCTTGATGGCTCGAGTGACACGCTCGGTGAGCTCACTAACGGGCGTGTTCAAGCAGAATCCGGGTCTATCATTCATAACGGGGTTGACATAGCCCTCATGTGGCATTCCACTGCTCCTTAACCCACCTCCCAGCAGATGCTTAGGTTATTTCGGAGACCAACTTAGGTGGCCCGCTGGCCTCCCCTTGATGGAGATTCTATGGGCATGGCTCGAGGTTAGGATCGAACCAGAAGGTCGAGATGACCCTGTCTACTTCTGAGCATACTAGGCGAGGGCCACTAGGGCTCATCTGCGTTTTCTCCCCTAGCTCTATTTGATGCAAGGTAGCCTCGAGCCCTTCGCAGGCCAGCCTTCAAACCCTGATCGGTCATTGCTCATGTTAAATGAGGCAACTACCGCTTCATGACGCAACACGAAGCGTTGTGATGCATTAATTGCATATGTGATGCTTTGGATGTATGTGATGAATGAATGGTTGTATGAATGAATGTGTGAATGCATGTATGAGAAAGGATGAATGAATGATCATGCATCAGAAAATAAAGTAAGATGGTTTGGTAAAGTTACCTTGATGACTTGAGTGACGGGTTTGAGGAGTTCTTATTGGATATGTCCGAATGGGATTCGTGTTCGTCATTCATGATAGAGTCAGCGTAGCCCACATGGGGCATCCCATTGCCCCTTACCTGTCTCTCGGCAGTTGCCTAAGCCGTCCGATCGACTCAGGTAGCCTGTTGGTCTCTCCTCGACGGAGATCCTATTGGTGCAAACCCTGCCTAGGAAGGCGGAGGGTCGTTTGCATGTGCGTGCGCCTTGTTTCCTACGCCTAGGTTGTGGTAGTGGTGGGCCCAACCTAGGCCATGTCCTACTTTAACCAGGTGATGTTTCATTGGGCAGGGTGCATCCCATCAGTTAGGATGCATCCTGGCACATGCTTGCTTCTCGCTTTATAGGAGTTAGAGGCAATGTCGATCCACAAGTCATGTTTCCTTCAGGAGGAACACGGTCAGATGGAGCGGGAAGCTGTGATGTCATGGTGGGTCAATGAGCTTGAGCGCTAGCTGGAATCCACCCACCACAAGTCCCAAGACTGAGAGGCTGAGGTGACGGGAGCGCGGGTGGTAGAACTGCTCATGGCAAAATGGGCGACTGCTACCGAGTGGGGACTCGACACAGCGAAGGTCCACCTAGTGGAGACTGAGGTGGCGCTCTAGAAGTCCTTGAAGGCTCTAGAGATAGAGCAGAAGGCCCGGTCGGAGCCTAATCGAGAAGTGCTCGTGCTCTAGGGTAGGTGATTGGGGTGGAGGAGTTGAATGCCTGACTACTCGAGAAGGTCACCTAGTAAGAGGAAGGGCTCTCCATCCTTGAAGGCACCCACCTTGGTATGTATCTATTCCGCCTTTGGTTGATGTCTTGGTTTTTCCTTTCCCTTGCTTCTGAGCTTGTCGTCCTTTTTTAGAACTAGGCGGAAAAGTTGGTTCTCTAGAGCGAGAGCTGGAGACAGCCAAGTCGATGATCGGTTGGAGCACGTAGGCGCTAGCCAAGTCCCTCAAAGAGAGACATGCCCTCAAGGGGGAGCTCAACCAGATCCATAACATCGCCCAGGTGGTCATTTCTGAGGTGTTCGGGTCAGCGTCGAGCACCAGCACGCCCGCCGTCCAGCTGGCGGAGGTCCCAAATGAGGTTTGAGCGCTCTTGTCTGATGGGATGTTCTATGGGACATCGGGGGTGCTAACCTCAGTGGCGACGCACCACCCGAACCTAGACTTTGCCGCCATCTACAAAGGGTACATTGACGGTGTCGCAGAACCAACCAATTTATAAGAATACAAGTACAATGGCAATCCGCAAGCGGTCGCACTGTCATACTTGAACCCATATAAACCCGGTAGTCCATCAAGTACCATGACGGGTCTCGATAAACGATTTACAACAACCAAGATCGTACAGGATTCAAAATACATGCCACATGTTACATAAAGTTCATAGATACTTTTCATCATCAGAGTACGAATAAAAGTTATTACAAACCGAGTTTGATAAATAAAGTGGAAGCAAATAAGTTCGAAGATAAAGTTTCCAACATAGTTTGATACAGTGCCAAGCCAGATCACGGTCCACAAAAGCAAAGATAGGAATTACTACAGAAGCCTGCCCAAGGCTTACTCCTCATCCACAGCGGGATAGAAGCAACTCTTGCAATAACCATGATACACAGTGCCATCTGCAACAATGGGAAAATAAACCCTGGGTACGAGAAGGTACTCAGCTAGACTTACCCATCATGAACCAGAAATAAAATGACTCCAAGGATTATGCAAGGCTGTATAAGTGGACGTAACTTGACAACATTTTGCGTAAAAGCAATTTACCCGTTGTACCATTATGATTCCTTTATCAAGTTAATTATGACTATCCATTTCTAGATTAGCAACTATCCTGTGCCAAACATGTGGTATATCATTTAGAAGCATACAATAGTAACCATAGCAGGTATTGTAATTCCATATTCATCTGAACCATCATGTTTCATAATATAGTTACTACGATGTTGGGACTAGCCAAGTTTCTCACTATCCGGGAGAGACGGCGATTCGAATCGATTTCAACTAGCTGGAAATTTATTCCTAAAACAAACCCAGATCTACTAGCCACGATAGTCTTAGGTCACCTTTGGTACAACTCCGGTACACATTTCGCGGGTCCATACTGCGCCGCACAATCTGGAACACCAGATGCCAGGATGCTCAGGCCAAGCCTGCCTTTAGGCTCAGTCTGATCGTTCCCCGGAAGGAGCGCACAACAGAACGGTTCCCGGCCTGAGTTGAATTACTCGGCTTCGCGGTCGGAACGAGTTATCCGGCCAGCTAAGTGAGAGGCATGCGTTCAATCTTGTCAGAAGCACCAACAATGGTACGGTCCTTAATCGACACAGATGGGGATAAATCCACACCCAAGACCTCCATGTCTTGTTGCTTCTCTATCAACTTCCCGTTCGGTCTTGATTTACTTTTACCACATGGTTCTGTTCCACGATAGCAGATATAGCCAACCGTGCTCCGGTATCCCCCTATCTCTCGCAGGTGACAGGACATCACCCGACTTCTACCGGTCTAAGCATGGCTAAGCATATATTCGATCCTGGACCTATACCGGTTAAAGGGTTAATATCTGGACAAGGAATGTACATGCATCAAGTGGTTTCATTCAACTCTTATAACCTAATCCATCAATCATAAATACGTAAGTAAACATTTGTAAATTACTAGGAGACTTATAATGCTCCGGGGCTTGCCTCGCAGAAAGGAAGTAGGGCGATGGTCAGGACACTCTGGAAGCTCCTTAGGGTTCTGCTCCACGCCTTCGGGAGCTGCGGCTTGCGGATCCTCCTGCGGGTTCCCTTCCTCTGCTTCTTCGAATTCCAGCAACGTGATCTCTTCCTCCGATCCTAGATGCATGAGTATGGTATGAGTATTACGAATGCATATATATTAACAAGTGCATCACGTTGTTTGAGTAGGTGCATATCTCTTCTCGATTATTACTTAACTACTTCTACAATGCATCGACTATGCCACAAATAGTAGCTACTTGCTTCGCTCATAACTGGAGTTCTACAAATCCAAAATCAGTGATCCTGGACTTTCTGGAAAGCTTATCAAATCCTCTACAACTTTGTTATTAACCATTTTTACAGTGCACATCAGTTTCAACATGCAACTCATCACATTCTAGAATCAGTCCGGAAACTATTTAACATGCAATATAAAGTAATAATACTTCTACTTCATGTAATCATTCGAAATTTGACAACATAGAATCTACCAACAGTTTAAACATACCAAATACATTTAAGATAATATAATGGTGAAGTCCAAACTATTTATTTAAATGCCTTTATTATTTTATTTAGATATCTAGGTTAAATAATAAACATATATCAGATGTACTTCATAAATTCTCAAAAATTTACAGTGACTTACTAATGCTATCAAAGGACTACCATAAAAATTTCATGTCATTTTACAAAGTAGAACATCCTATACAAAAATGATAAGGAAGCAAGGCTTGAAATAGCATAAATGGAAAATCCTATTGAAAAGTGTCAAGCAACAGATTTCTTATTTTTCTTAACATACATATGGTACTAGTATTACCTCCAATAAATTTCATGAATTTTGGACTCATAATTAATTTATAAAAATTTATGCAAGGATCAACTATTTATAAAAGAAAAATCTATAACTATAGATCTACACATGCACTAGTCCTCAAATTTTTACTAGAGTTCACATATGCTAAGACTATCTTACCACAAAAATTTCATAATTTTTGGAGCACAGGAACTCTAGATATAAAATAAACAAATTTGAATGTATTCAAAAGCACATCTCAAATCCTTATTTAAATCTTCAGAAATTTCTACTGTTGAAGCCAAGAACATATTTTTCCTAAATACTACACTTCCTAAGGAACACAACCATATTTATTTCACAATTTTAGGAGCTACCAAACTGAAGATACAAAATTCACAAAACAAATCAAAAACTGGAATATTTGAACTAGCCTACAACACTGCTGTCGCTGACCAGTGGGACCCGCTGGTCAGGGGACCCCACGCGTCAGTGACACGAAACAGGGCAGCGGCGCTGCACAGCGCTGGCGTGGCCAGAGCTCACCGACGGCGAACTTGCCGGCGGTGACATCATCACGGCATGACCTAGGTGACGTGGCGCATTGATTGAGCTACGTGGGTGGCCATCTCGTCGGAGCTAGCGACTACGGCGGCTACAATGGCGGCACGGCGGGGCGGAACGACGGTGACACGTCGGAGGAGGCCACGGCGAAGTAAGCTCAAGCTCGGACGAGCATATACTACCTAAGACGCACTCGACGCACTAGCTAACGCATGGAGAGGTGGACTGTGGCGCTCCGGCCACGATGACGGAGCTCGCGGCAGAGCTTCGGTGAGGGCGTACGCGATGCGGTGGCTTACCAAGCACGGCCAGCGAGCACGGGAGGGAGCAGTGGGTCGCTGAGGCACTAGTGGAGGCATTGCAGGGGTGGAGAAGCAGCGAGGGCGAGCTGGCGTTGGCTACGGCGACGGCGGGGCTCCGAGAGCTCGGCGGCTGCTGCTGCGAGGAAGAAAGGCCGAGGCAACGCAAAAACGGAGTGCGGCTGAGTGTGGGTGGGCGTTGGCGTGATGAAGGCGCGCTCGGGCGCGGCGTGGCCTGCGCGAATAGACCGGCGGTGACGCACGGCCGTTTCCCGCGCCACGCGGCGTGCGAAGCCTGAAGCCAGTTGGCCACCGAGATGATGCAGTTCGTCAGTTAAGTCCCAAGTCGAGCCTGACAGCGAGTTTTCAAAATGATTTTTCAGCTAATCCGTGGCTCCTTCGTGCAAACATCCTGAATAGATTTTGTAGACCCATGTACTAGCTTCCATTGTTCTTAAAGGATCATACTCTAATTCGCAACCAAAACCAAGTTATATCATCACCAATGTCAGCCTGACAGTCGGTCAGTAAACCTAGACTTAGAAAATTTTTACAAGTGTTGAATTCTTGATTTTTCTGATTTTTGTGGGACCTGTTCAAGCATGTTAGAAGCTAAATCAGTCCATGACCCAAAAATAAAAGTTGTTCCTTATGTCAAATACTACAACTTTGCTTTAGTGAACTCCTCCATGCAAGGTCTCTAACATCTAGTTCAACTTTAGTCAAACATGTCACTTTGAAATCATTATATATACTCAAACCATGGCTAAATGACCAAACTAGCCCTAGCCTTAAATACCAAAGTTGTTCATGATGATATCCTAAGCATGTTTGAGCAACTTGCAAGGCCATCCAATCATTTTATGCAGTGGTCACTCATAGAGCTATCCAGGTCAACACATGAAATATCACTTAAGTGCTTGATTATGAAATGTGGCCTTCATGAACAAGGTTCCTTTTGTTAACCTAAGTGTAGCTAAGGTGTTTTAGTGACTAGCATTACCCACTTGCATTCATTTGTACAAGATCATATGCATATGTTCCAAGAAACACGAGATAACAAGCAATGTTTCATATGTTTCGATAAAATGTTTCAATTGTAAATGATGATTTATGAATGCTTGATGCTCATGCTCATGTTATGCAAGTCAAGTTATGCAAGGCTAACACCCGAGGTGTTACAGCCCCTCCCCCTTATAAAAATCTCATCCCGAGATTTGCAAGACCTACCATTCTTAGAAAAAGGCGGGATAAACTTCTCGTAGATAATCTTCTCTTTCCCACGTAGCATCTTGTTCACTATGATTGTTCCACACCACCTTATAGAACTTAATGATCTTACTCCTCGTCACTCTCTCCATCTCTTCTAATACTCGAATTAGCTTTTCTTCATAGGTCAAATCTGATTGAAGCTGCACGTGGGTGGGTGCAATCGCTTCTTCCGGTACTCGAAGACATTTCTTTAGCTGAGAAACATGGAACACATCAAAGATTGTACTCATCTCTGGTGGTAGTTGTAGCTTATACGCAACATTTCCTTTTCGTTCCAAAATTTTGTATGGCCCTACATATCTTGGTGAAAGCTTCTTTTTCATCCCAAATCTTTTCACACCTTTCATGGGTGATACTCTCAAGTATACATAGTCACCCACTTCAAAAGTTAGTGGTCTTCTTCTTCTGTCGGCATAACTCTTCTGTCTTGATTGAGCTGCCTTCATGTGCTGTTGGATGATACATACTTGCTCTTCGGCTTCATTGACAAAATCAATACCAAAGTATCTCCTTTCACCGGGCTCAATCCAATTCAATGGAGTTCTGCAGTTTCTGCCATACAAGGCTTCAAATGGAGCCATTTTGATACTCGCTTGATAACTGTTGTTATAGGAGAATTCAGCTAAAGGTAACCATTTCTCCCATGAATCTTTTGAAGATATGACACAAGCTCTAAGTAAATCTTCTAGGATTTGGTTCACTCGCTCTGTTTGTCCTGAAGTTTGTGGATGATAAGCTGAACTTCTGATTAGCTTGGTTCTCAAAGCTTGGTGTAAGTGTTCCCAGAAACGAGCTATGAACTGTGGTCCTCTATCTGAGATTATGGTCCTGGGCACTCCATGCAATCTCATGATCTAGGATACATATATCTCAGCGTATTTCCCAACTATATACCGCGTGTTCATGGGTATAAAGTGTGCTAACTTGGTGAGACGATCAACAATAACCCAGATTGAATCATGACCTTGTGGCATTGTTGGAATGCCTATGATAAAGTCCATGCTGATTTCCTCCCATTTCCATCCTGGAATAGGCAGTGGCTGAAGTAATCCAGCAGTTTTCATATGGACGGCTTTCACTCTACTACAGTTATCACACCTAGCAACATAGGCTGCGATCTCTTTCTTCATCTTAGTCCACCAAAAACGGGTTCTTAGATCTTGATACATCTTACTACTACCTGGGTGGATAGACAATTTGGACGAGTGAGCTTCTTCTAAAATTTGTTTCCTTAGCTCACGGTCTTTTGGTACCACTAGTCGGTCCTCAAACCATAATACACCTCTTTCGTCCAATCTAAAATGTTTGGTTTCTTGCTCTTGCATTTTTCTCTTGATGTGACTTATTCCTACATCTGTCTGCTGTAGTTCTATGATTTTGCCCTCAAGCGAACAACTGATTGTGATATTGTGTAGTACAGCAGGATGTAGCAAGTTGAATCCATCTTCCAATAGTGCTTCCATAGTGTTGCAATGGGACTTCCGACTAAGTGCATCGGCTACCACATTAGCTTTACCCGGATGGTAATGCACTTCCAAATTATAGTCCTTAATCAATTCCAACCATCTACGTTGTCTCATGTTCAGCTCTGGCTGGGTAAAGATATACTTGAGGCTTTTATGATCAGTATAGATATGACATACATTGCCCAACAAGTAATGTCTCCATATCTTTAATGCATGGACAACGGCTGCCAGTTCCAAATCATGTGTAGGGTAGTTGACTTCGTGTTTCCTCAATTGCCGAGAGGCATATGCAATTACTCTCCCTTCTTGCATAAGCACACATCCCAAACCCATTCCCGATGCATCACAAAATACATCAAAAGGCTTTTCAATGTCTGGTTGTGCTAGCACAGGTGCTGTAGTCAACAAAGTTCTGAGGGTGTGAAAAGCTGTTTCACATTCTTGTGTCCATTTGTATTTCTCATCTTTCTGAAGTAGTCTGGTCATAGGCTTAGCTATTTTTGAGAAATCTGGAATAAACCGACGATAGTATCCTGCTAACCCCAGGAAACTCCGAACTTCATGGACCGAAGTTGGGGCTTTCCAATCCATGACCTCTTGTACTTTTGATAGGTCTACTGAGATTCCATCTCTTGATAAAATGTGACCTAAGAAAGGTACTTTGCTCATCCAAAATTCACATTTGCTAAACTTGGCATATAGCTTATGCTCCCTCAATCTGGATAGGACAATCCTCAGATGCTCTTCATGATCTGACTCATTTTCTGAATAAATCAATATGTCATCGATAAACACGACCATGAACTTATCAAGTTCGGGCATGAATACCGAGTTCATTAGGTACATGAAATAGGCTGGGGCATTTGTTAGTCCGAAAGACATAACCAAATACTCGTATAAGCCATACCTAGTAGAGAAAGCAGTTTTAGGTATATCCTCTGGTCTGATCTTTATCTAATGGTACCCTGATCTCAAGTCAATTTTGGAGAATACCTTTGCCTTCGCTAGCTGATCGAACAAGATGTCAATGCGGGGCAATGGATATTTGTTCTTGATGGTCACAGCATTAAGTGGTCTGTAATCCACACACATTCTCAGTGACTTATCCTTCTTTTTCACAAACAATGCTAGGCATCCCCACGGAGATGAGCTAGGTTGGATAAGACCTTTGTCCAATAGGTCTTGCAATTGAACCTTAAGTTCTGCTAACTCATTGGGTGGCATTCTATAGGGCCTTCTGGATATGGGTGCGGTACCTGGCACTAATTCAATCTTAAATTCCACGTCCCTATCTGGTGGTAGACCTGGTAATTCCTCTGGAAATACATCCAGAAACTCACAAACCACTGGAATATCACATATGGTGGTGGCTTGGATAGCACAGGCTAAATGTTGGGGTTCAAAATCGCGGGAGAGTGGAACTAGAAAAGCATTCCCTCCTGTGGGTTCTCTCAACATAATAGTGCGGGTGCTAGTGTCAATAAGAGCACCATGATACTTCATCCAATTCATGCCTAAGATTACACTTATTGACAACCCCGGCAATATTATCAAATCTGTTGTGTACTCCCTCCCTTGTATCAAGATGAGTACATTTTTGACTATCTTTTTGGTAGCAACAGTTCCCCCTGCTGAACTTATGTTAAAACCCCCTTTACTTACTTCTATAATTTTTTGATCATGTCTAGATGCAAATGCTTGACTCATAAATGAATGAGAAGCTCCGAAGTCAAATAAAACAACAGCGGGATGCTTGTTGACGAGAAACATACCAGCCGTGACAACTTCCCCGGTGGGCACTTCCTCCACAGCGGTATAATGCACTTGTCCCTGACGTGCCCTGGCATTCACCTGCCTCTGATTGTTCTTATTTGGGTTGCTATTCCTCTTGGGGTGGGGGCACTCCTTGGACCAGTGACCCAATTGGTTGCAGTTGAAACAAGGTTGATTACTTCTGAATCCGGCGGAGCTGTCCTGATTACCATTTCCTTTTGGTAAGGCAATAGTGAACGCCTTACGAAACGGTTTCTGTGGCCTGTTATTCTGAGCTTTCGGTGGTGGAGGCCTGAACTTGGGTGCAGGTGGATGGAATTGGGGCCTAGCTGTGATAGGCGCTTTTGACTGGAAAGATCCGAATGCACCGGCCTCATATGCTCTCTTGCGACCTTTAGCAACTGCATGCATGTTGTTGTGGTTTTCTTGGGTCAAGGCATCACTAATAAACTCATTGTACGTGGCACATCTAGAATTTGCCATAGTCTTCATTAATTTGGTACCCAGACCTCGCTTGAAACTCTCAATTTTTTTTTCTCTTCAGTATCCACGAAACTTGGAGCATACCTTGACAAGTTGTTGAATGCGTGCATATATTCTGTAAGTGACTTTGCTCTCTGAGTGAGCCTCATAAATTCGGCTGCTTTTATGCACATCAGGCCCGGGGGAATATGGTGTCCCCTAAAAGCCAGCTTGAACTGATCCCAGGTCACTCTCGCATTAGCAGGCAGAGACGACAGGAAGTGTGTCCACCAGATTCCTGCTGGTCCTTGCAATTGATGAGAAGCATATTCTGCTTTCAGGTGCTCTGTGACCCTTAGCAGACAAAATTTCTGCTCGATGGTATTTAGCCACTCATCGGCCTGCAGTGGTTCCTCAGCCACCTTGAAGATCGGAGGCTTCGTGTCCAGAAACTCCTTAAATGAACTGTGCTGATTTGGCTCGGCCCCCGGTTGCTGTGGGTGGCCACGAGCAGTGTTTTGCGCGATAAGGCGTAAAGCTTCTTCCATTATCCTCTGGCTCCCTAGGAACTGGGTAAAGAATTCCTGAGCAGACGGTGGCAGTGGGGGCGGCAAGTCATCCTGGTTGCCATCCTGGCTGCCACCAGCTCCAGCACGGGTGCGCGTCATCTGCGAAGTTGCAACAATAAGCGATTATTGGTTGATGCCAAGAGATTGCAGATGGATTAGTTACTCATGCCTAACTGAAATTACTGGAGAAATTTCTCAAAAGCACAATAAAAACAGAGGCATAACAATTCATTCTCGCAACATGACATCGCCAATTTGACCACTTATCGTGCTCATAACGCATGCAATTTTAAAGCATGATTACCGACAAAGTACAAGAATTGCATTGACGTTCATCCAAACGTGCGATTAACATTACATGATAGTCTGGTTACTAATGCCAACTTGGAACTACAGGTCCATTACATGAATAAAGGTGATACATTAGGCTTCCCACTACATGCTAAGCGATCTAATCCTCATCATGATCACTATCGAGGTCAGACGCAGAACCATCTCCTTCCTTAGGTTCTACTTCTTCTTCAGGCTCCACTTCTTCTTCCTTGTACCCTTCTAGATCCATTTCTGTGGCTCCAGGTGGTACATAAGGGTGGAGCTGATTGTGTAGTAGATGAACCTCTTCATGTAGATTATCGTTGTATTCTTCTGCATTGGCCAGCTGCTGTCCCAGCTCAAACTATCGAGCCCTCAGGACATCTTCCCTGGACCAAGCTGCATTTCGCTGGTGAGTTAACCGAGTCATCTCTTCAGTGAGCCTCTCAATCTCAGCGTCGTGCTCCCTCTGAAGCTGACGTCGGTCCTCGCGGGCATGACCAAGAGCACCAGACACACGTCTGAGGCTACCTTCTACTCCATCTAACACTCTCATCATTGCGAACATGGCGCTCATGGTAGGGTTATCGCTGTTCTGCCCTTCCACGGCACCAATCTCCAAAGATCTTCCTCTTGTCTGCTGCCATGAGTCAGTGGAGGGATTACCTCTTGGAAAGACTCCAACCAAAGCGGCTACCAGCTCCTAAGGAAAACGATCCATGATATCCCTCAGGATCCCAAAGGCTGCCCTACCAGTTGCTTCTTCAGCAGTCCTGCCAGTCGACTCATAACACCAACCTGTCCACTCAGAATCGTCACCTCGGGGACGAACAACGGCCTCCACAGTAACTAAGAGACCTTCTCCCAACCGCTCATTCGCCCAGAAGTAGCGGGGTTCCATTCCATCAGGATAACCTACATAGCTGAGCACTCTCCACAAGAGTGTAGGCATCCCAAACTCTCCAAGGAACGTGTGACATTGACGGGTACGTGGAGCAAGCTGACGGCTAGGAGTTCTGCCTCCGGTGGACTTGCGAGCAGTCTGCTTGGTGCGTGCCATCTGCACCATTAACATGTACCCTTTGGTGAGACAAAGCCATAATGGATAAGAGTTACATAATCGAGTAAGAATTTTATAAGGGGAGGAACAATGTAGTTATGTGTATGGTAATTCAACATGATGCATGCTCGTTCCGTACGTCCTCACAAACTTAGGAAAAATTTGTTTCTAACGGTAGACACGGTGGCATACATACGTTCTTTCATATATATCGTAACTAGTCGAGCTACATGTTTCGTTGTTAGTGTACCTGCATAAAATTTCATTTCAGCCCTAAACCCATAATGAAATATGCAGAATGTAATTGTAAATACTTTCATATATGTATCCCCATACATATACTTCCGTATCAATCTACCCAACAATAATTTAAACCCACAATTAAATACGTACCATATACACATGCAAGCATGCATACATAGCCGTACCAAAGCTAACTCTTCCCGACCGCACGCTCACATCTTGCGGTCATACACTCATCTTACCTTGGCGTAGAGGCATTTGATCCATACATTACCACTCAAGTGAATGGCATCCATACTATAGCACGCCGTATGGACGACGAAGTAAAAATCCCCATATTAGTACTTAAATAGCCACCTAATAGTCCTTAATTTGGGCATAAGGAAAGTGATCATTGGCACACTTTAGATTTCAAATACCTATTAAATAACTATTAGTTGCTAGAGAAGGGTTTTTGGAACACAAAAAAAACTTTTGTTTTAAATACACTTGTGACAATTAACGTTGAATCGCTCTGATACCAGCTATCGCAGAACCGACCAATTTATAAGAATACAAGTACAATGGTAATCCGCAAGCGGTCGCACTGTCATACTTGAACCCATATAAACCCGGTAGTCCGTCGAGTACCACGACGGGTCTCGATAAATGATTTACAACAACCAAGATCATACAGGATTCAACATACATGCCACATGTTACATAAAGTTCACAGATACTTTTCATCATCAGAGTACGAATAAAAGTTATTACAAACCGAGTTTGATAAATAAAGCGGAAGCAAATAAGTTCGAAGATAAAGTTTCCAACATAGTTTGATACAGTGCCAAGCTAGATCACGATCCACAAAAGCAAAGATAGGAATTACTACAGAAGCCTGCCCAAGGCTTACTCCTCATCCACAGCGGGATAGAAGCAACTCTTGCAATAACCATGATACACAGTGCCATCTACAACAATGGGAAAATAAACCCTGAGTACGAGAAGGTACTCAGCTAGACTTACCCGTTATGAACTAGAAATAAAATGACTCCAAGGATTATGCAAGGCTGTATAAGTGGACGTAACTTAACAACATTTTATGTAAAAGCAATTTACCCGTTGTACCATTATGATTCCTTTATCAAGTTAATTATGACTATCCATTTCTAGATTAGCAACTATCCTATGCTAAACATGTGGTATATCATTTAGAAGCATACAATAGTAACCATAGCAGGTATTATAATTCCATATTCATCTGAACCATCATGTTTCATAATATAGTTACTACGATGTTGGGACTAGCCAAGTTTCTCACTATCCGAGAGAGACGGCGATTCGAATCGATTTCAACCAGCTGGGAATTTATTCCTAACACAAACCCAGATCTACCAGCCACGATAGTCTTAGGTCACCTTTGGTACAACTTTGGTACACATTTCGCGGGTCCGTACTGCGCCGCACAATCTGGAACACCAGATGCTAGGATGCTCAGGCCAAGCCTACCCTTGGGCTCAGTCTAATCGTTCCCCAGAAGGAGCGCACAACAGAACGGTTCCCGGCCTGAGTTGAATTACTCGGCTTCGCGGTCGGAACGAGTTATCCGGCCAGCTAAGTGAGAGGCATGCGTTCAATCTTGTCAGAAGCGCCAACAACGGTACGGTCCTTAATCGACACAGACAGGGATAAATCCACACCCAAGACCTCCATGTCTTGTTGCTTCTCTATCGACTTCCCGTCCGGTCTCGATTTACTTTTACCACATGGTTCTGTTCCACGATAGCAGATATAGCCAACCGTGCTCCGGTATCCCCCTATCTCTCGCAGGTGACAGGACATCACCCGACTTCTACCGGTCTAAGCATGGCTAAGCATATATTCGATCCTGGACCTATACCGGTTAAAGGGTTAATATCTGGACAAGGAATGTACATGCATCAAGTGGTTTCATTCAACTCTTATAACCTAATGCATCAATCATAAATACATAAGTAAACATTTGTAAATTACTGGGAGACTTATAATGCTCCGGAGCTTGCCTCGCAGAAAGGAAGTAGAGCAATGGTCAGGACACTCCGGAAGCTCCTCAGGGTTCTGCTCCATGCCTTCGGGAGCTGCGGCTTGCGGATCCTCCTGCGGGTTCCCTTCCTCTGCTTCTTCGAATTCCAGCAACGTGATCTCTTCCTCCGATCCTAGATGCATGAGTATGGTATGAGTATTACGAATGCATATATGTTAACAAGTGCATCACGTTGTTTGAGTAGGTGCATATCTCTTCTCGATTATTACTTAACTACTTCTACAATGCATCGACTATGCCACAATGCCACAAATAGTAGCTACTTGCTTCGCTCATAACTGGAGTTCTACAAATCCAAAATCAGTGATCCTGGACTTTCTGGAAAGCTTATCAAATCCTCTACAACTTTGTTATTAACCATTTTTACAGTACACATCAGTTTCAACATGCAACTCATCACATTCTAGAATCATTCCGGAAACTATTTAACATGCAATATAAAGTAATAATACTTCTACTTCATGTAATCATTCAAAATTTAACAACATAGAATCTACCAATAGTTTAAACATACCAAATACATTTAAGATAATATAATGGTGAAGTCCAAACTATTTATTTAAATGCCTTTATTATTTTATTTAGATATCTAGGTTAAATAATAAACATATATCAGATGTACTTCATAAATTCTCAAAAATTTACAGTGCCTTACTAATGCTATCAAAGGACTACCATAAAAATTTCATGTCATTTTACAAAGTAGAACATCCTATACAAAAATGATAAGGAAGCAAGGCTTGAAATAGCATAAATGGAAAATCCTATTGAAAAGTGTCAAGCAACAGATTTCTTATTTTTCTTAACATCCATATGGTACTAGTATTACCTCCAATAAATTTCATGAATTTTGGACTCATAATTAATTTATAAAAATTTATGCAAGGATCAACTATTTATAAAGAAAAATCTATAACTATAGATCTACACATGCACTGGTCCTCAAATTTTTACCAGAGTTCACATATGCTAAGACTATCTTACCACAAAAATTTCATAATTTTTGGAGCAAAGGAACTCTAGATATAAAATAAACAAATTTGAATGTATTCAAAAGCACATCTCAAATCCTTATTTAAATCTTCAGAAATTTCTACTGTTGAAGCCAAGAACATATTTTTCCTAAATACTACACTTCCTAAGGAACACAACCATATTTATTTCACAATTTTAGGAGCTACCAAACTGAAGATACAAAATTCACAAAACAAATCAAAAACTGGAATATTTGAACTAGCCTACAACACTGCTGTCGCTGACCGGTGGGACCCGCTGGTCAGGGGACCCCATGCGTCAGTGACACGAAACAGGGCAGCGGCGCTGCACAGCGCTGGCGCGGCCAGAGCTCGCCGACGGCGAACTTGCCGGCGGTGACATCATCACGGCATGACCTAGGTGACGTGGCGCATTGATTGAGCTACGTGGGTGGCCTTCTCGTCGGAGCTAGCGACTACGGCAGCTACAATGGCGGCACGGCGGGGCAGAACGACGGCGACACGTCGGAGGAGGCCACGGCGAAGTAAGCTCAAGCTTGGACGAGCATATACTACCTAAGACGCACTCGACGCACTAGCTAACGCATGGAGAGGTGGACTGTGGCGCTCCGGCCACGATGACGGGGCTCGCGACGGAGCTCCGGTGAGGGCGTACGCGATGCGGTGGCTTACCAAGCACGGCCAGCGAGCATGGTAGGGAGCAGTGGGTCGCTGAGGCACTAGTGGAGGCGTTGCAGGGGTGGAGAAGCAGCGAGGGCGAGCTAGCGTTGGCTACGGCGATGGCGGGGCTCCGAGAGCTCGGCGGCTGCTGCTGCGAGGAAGAAAGGCCGAGGCAACGCAAAAATGGAGTGCGGCTGAGTGCGGGCGGGCGTTGGCGTGATGAAGGCACGCTCGGGCGCGGCGTGGCCTGCGCGGACAGACCGGCGGCGACGCGCGGCCATTTCCCGCGCCATGCGGCGTGCGAAGCCTGAAGCCGGTCGGCCACCGAGACGATGCAGTTCGTCAGTTAAGTCCCAAGTCGAGCCTGACAGCGAGTTTTCAAAACGATTTATCGGCTAATCCGTGGCTCCTTCGTGCAAACATCCTGAATAGATTTTGTAGACCCATGTACCAGCTTCCATTGTTCTTAAAGGATCATACTCTAATTCGCAACCAAAACCAAGTTATATCATCACCAATGTCAGCCTGACAGTCGGTCAGTAAACCTAGACTTAGAAAAATTTTACAAGTGTTGAATTCTTGATTTTTCTAATTTTTGTGAGACCTGTTCAAGCATGTTAGAAGCTAAATCAGTCCATGACCCAAAAATAAAAGTTGTTCCTTATGTCAAATACTACAACTTTGCTTTAGTGAACTCCTCCATGCAAGGTCTCTAACATCTAGTTCAACTTTAGTCAAACATGTCACTTTGAAATCATTATATATACTCAAACCATGGCTAAATGACCAAACTAGCCCTAGCCTTAAATACCAAAGTTGTTCATGATGATATCCTAAGCATGTTTGAGCAACTTGCAAGGCCATCCAATCATTTTATGCAGTGGTCACTCATAGAGCTATCCAGGTCAACATGAAATATCACTTAAGTGCTTGATTATGAAATGTGGCCTTCATGAACAAGGTTCCTTTTGTTAACCTAAGTGTAGCTAAGGTGTTTTAGTGACTAGCATTACCCACTTGCATTCATTTGTACAAGATCATATGCATATGTTCCAAGAAACACGAGATAACAAGCAATGTTTCATATGTTTCAATCAAATGTTTCAATTGTAAATGATGATTTATGAATGCTTGATGCTCATGCTCATGTTATGCAAGTCAAGTTATGCAAGGCTAACACCTGAGGTGTTACAGACGGCTGGAGGGTGGATGCCATCCATGCGCTCGAGGAGAGCTTGGTACCATACGCATAGATGGTGGCCGAGCAAGTCTCCATGCAGTGGTTGATGGAGGCTCATCGTGCAAGCATGGCTGAAGGTGTGCGCCAGGAAGATGTCATCTAGCCTACGGATGGAGTGGAGATCGGGTCAAAAATGAGCATCGTCCCGCCTCCGATTGAGCCAAATGTCGTCCCGTTGGCAAGCGAGCAACCCTTATCCTTATCGACCACGCCATTTGCTGATGCCGCCGGGCGGCCACAATATAATTTAGAGTAGAAATAGTTAGTAAATGTAAAGGATAGGTTCATGGGGGAGCTCCCGTGTGAACAATTTTTTGTATTCATGAATACTTCAATTTCGTTTCATGATGGAATCACTTAAAAGGGGAAGCATGTCCCATCCGTTCTTTGTTTTTACCCTATCATAGCTTTGTTTTTTATCCTTTCTTTTTTGCACCTGCCCGTTTGACCCATAGACTGCAACCTTAAGAACCCAGGCGTGGCCCATGAGGCTCAGCTACTCGTAACCATAGGTCGTGGCGGGGTGTGATCAGTCGGGAGTTTAAAATAAAGTTATGTAGGGTAATTAAAGGAACAGACTGCCCTTTTGTTTGGATAAAAAGTATTTACTATATGATAGTAAAAGAGAGAGGTGGTATCGCACCCTTGTGGAGCCCCTGAGTGACCCAGGCCGAGTGTGCTCGGGCTAGGGTGCTTGTAGGAGCAAACGTTGAATGAAAGAAAGCGGTAAGACCGAGTTTTAGGGGAAGAAACGACGTAACTGTTCGATGTTCCAAGTGTTGGTGAGAATGTTACCATTGTCGTCCTTTAGTCGGTAGGTGCCCAGTTGGATCACCTTGGTCACCATATAGGGACCTTCCCATGGTGGAGAGAGTTTATGTTTTTCCTTGGTTGATTGGGATCTTTGGGCCACCGACCTATCCCAAAAAGCGCATGAGGAGTTCACAGTCCTTGTAGAGGTGCTTGACGGGGTAGGCGTGGTTGGTGCATGGACTCTCCATGAGCTTGTCAAAGTGGTTGGGCTGGCTCTGCTAGAGTTGCTTGCCCATGCGGTCGGCCACGACGACCAAAGCAGAGTTGGCCGGTCGGCGCCGATCCTTCTTGTTCTTTTTGCCCCTTTGTGTGGAGGAGCCCTCGTCTTGGTCCTCGCGATTGGCCTTGCCCTTGTCCCAGCCTCCACTAGAGACCGCTCCAACTGCATCCTCTCTAGAGGCATGGTTTGTGGTGACGTCGAGCAGGTCATGGGTGGTACGGGGCTTCAAACAGCCGAGCTTATGGATCAAGGACTCACAGGTTGTCCTAGAGAGGAACGCGCTGATGACGTCCGCGTCAACGACATCAGGAAGGGAGTTGCATTATTTTGAGAACCTATGGATGTAAACCCATAGGGACTCATTGGGCTCCTGCTGGCAGCTCTTGAGGTCCTAGGAATTCCTAGGGCGGACATACGTCCCCTGGAAATTCCTCATAAAGATCCTCTTGAGATCCGCCTAGTCGCAAATGCTGTCAGGTGGGTGGAATTCGAGCCATGCTCCAACATGCTCCCCCACATAGATGGGGAAGTATTGAATGATGAAATGGTCATCATCCACTCCTTCGGCTCAGTAGGTGAGCCAGAAGTCTTCAAGCCATATACCAGCATTTGTTTCCCCGGTATATTTGGTGATGTTGGTAGGTGGTCGGAAGCGCTGTGGGAACAGCGCTCTCTAGATGCGATGGCCAAAGGCCTGTGGCCCCGGGCCATACAGTCTAGGACTTTGGTCGTCTGGTCAGCAACCATGCCCAGGGTGTGTTTCCCCGCTCCCCTCGATGGTCCGATCAGGGCCCATGCCACCTGCTCTCACCACCCCATGATGGACGTCATCATCATGCCAAGGTTGACGCCGATTGTTGATGATGCTGCTAGAATCTTGGTTTGGTCTGAGCCATTCATGCATAGGTGATTGGTGCAGAGCAAGCACTGGGTCAGGCCATGGTGTAGCTGCGTCCTCCTGTTCCACGCCCGATGACTATAGTGGTGAGTGGATGGAGCGATTCGACTGGTGCGCCCTAGTGCCCCAGTGGGGAGAGAGGGTGCGAGTCGGTGTCGCGATGTGGAGCTCTTCGCCTATTGAACGGCGGTAGTTTCCACCAGCGCCCGGAGGTTCTAGTGGATTGCCTGCTCCTAGGGGTCGATAGGCTCTAGAAGGCCACACAGAAGCATCGCCACAGCAGCGATGTTCTAGTCAGCCCAAGCAAATTGTGGGGGGTCGTTCCCCCATCTATGATGTTGTGCTGGACCTAGCAGGCGTGACCTCGGGCACCACTCACCGGGTTACGTGTGCGTGGCATAGCGTGCTGCACCGAGCGCACTGGCGTAGGTGGCGGCTGGCTCTACCGCCTTTGTCATAGCTCCTCACCATGCTCCTGCGCACATGCGAGGGCTTCCGCATGAGGGTCCCAAGGGGTGTGAGTCTATAGGGACTCTACTACCACTAGCGGTTGTCCTAGAGCATTCGCCACAGCGCAATCCAGGACAGAGGGTGGCTAGGTGCCACGACGTCACCGATGCTAGAGCCATCGCTTTTAACCTCGTCATCCATGAGGTCATGGAAAGAAGCATGAGCGTAGCCTGCCATCCCCATGAATTCAGATGTGAGAGGGGGCGGCATCAGCATCTTTTGGGGCCCCCGTGTGTACCCATCCACGAGGGACGTGAGGCCGTAAGGGAACTAGTTGTATGGTGGTTACGGTGGGGACAACGGGGTCCCTCTGGAGAATCGACGGAAGATATTAAATAGCGAGTAAAGAACAATATGTACGTTACTCATAGTGCGGTTTGAGCCTAGTGTGGGCTCAGAGCAAAGTGCATGTGCCTCGTCATTGAGGTCGTCGGGTGACCCGGAGCTGACGAAGGGCACTCCTCCTCTGATGGGTGCCAGGAGAAGTGCCTCCTTGTGGAGGCAAAGCATGCTGAGCTGGTTGGTGATCAAGTCTAGGCTTCTGAAGAGGAAGGTCTGGGACAGCTCGAAGATGGGAGGAACCCACATCCCAATAGGTGGAAGCATGGGAAACTCTAGCGAGCTGAAGCGAGTTGTATCGCTTGAGCCCGTCATGGTGAAGATGGCGGAAAGGTGGGCCATCCGATGACCAAAAGCATGAACGTATGACATCGTCCCCATGGACAACGCCAACTGTCAGTGCAAAAAGTGACCAATAAGTAAATATTTATCATTTTGCCATACGTTGTGATTGGATGTGGCCTAGCACTCAATGACACAGGGTTTATACTGGTTCAGGCAACATGCCCTATGTCCAGTTTGAGTCAGTCGATGACTTTATTCCTGAGCCTAGGTGCTCAAAGTTTGCTGTGGGGTTACAAATGAGTGGGAATAAGATGGGGGGTGTTAGAGGTCCGGTCGAACTTGGGACTGAAGGGCCAAGAGTGACGGGTGCTCCTACGTGCGCTAAGTATTGGAATGTATGCTCTATGCAGCTTTAGAGTTCTAGAGCCGTGAAGCTATTTGAGTGCTCAGAATGTCTAAAGCAAGCAGAGAGAGAGAGTTGGAATGATCTCCCTTGTTGGGAGAGAGCACATCCTGTCGGTGCAGAAAGTGACCAACACATAAATATTTGTAGTTTTGCTACATGTCGTGATCAGATGTGGCCTAGCACTCAATGACACATGGTTTATACTGGTTTAGGCAACGTGCCCTACATCTAGTTTGAGTCGGTCGGTGACTTTATTCCTGAGCCTAGGTGCTCAAAGTTTGCTGTGGGGTTACAAACAGAAGGGAGAAAGATGGGAGTTACAAGAGGTCCAGTCGAACTCTGGTTTGAAGGGCCGAGAGTGACAGGAGCTCCGCTATATGCTAAGTGTTCGAGCGTGTGCTTGAGGTTTGAACCTAGTGGTTCTCATTGTGGTGTGTGAGTGAACTGATCGATCTCTCTTTTTGGGAGAGAGCACATCCCCTTTTATAGATGAAGGGGATGGCCTTACAAGTGATAGAGGGAGAGTGTACGTATGCTAAGTCTTGTTGCCCACACGGTCGGGTACAAGATGATTGTAGGCGCCCATAACACTGTTAATGTTAGATGCATATGGGAGGTTGTGTCATCTTCTTTTGGTATGGTAGACATTAGTTCCTGCCATACTGTTGATGCCCAGAGGCGTGCAGAGGGTTTTACCATGTTCGCCTAGTATGGTAAATGTCGGCGCCCACAACACTGTTGATGCCTAGAGGCATATGGTGGGAGCCTTACCGTGTTTGTCTGGTATGGGAGTTGTTGGTGCCCACAACACTATAGGGAAAATGTCGGTGCCCACAACACTGCTTGGGTTCTGACATGCCAGGAAGGTTGCAGGGTACTATCCTATAGGTGTACATGGTAGGGTCCTCGGTATTGTGGTTGACTTGAGTGCCCTACCTTACTTTCTCTATCCGTTTCCTAGTCCTCACCAAGCGGGCATCCCCGGTGGGTTGGTCCCAATCGACTCTGATTGTGCTAGTCGGAGAAGAGCTATAAGCAGGGGTTCAGTGCATCCCCGGTTGGAGACATGGGTCAGAGTTGGAAGTGGTGTTTGGCCAGGCCTTCTGGTCGGAGAGGCCGTCCTTAGGTGGGCTAGAGTTGGAAGTGAGTGTTGTTCCTCCTTAGTGAGAACTTTCAGTCAGAGAGGCGGGCCGGAGTTGGAAGCGAACGTCGTTCCTCATTAGCCAGGCCTTCCGGTCGGAGATTAGATCGCCCTTCTGGCCTATTGTTTAGGTATTCGGGCTAGCCCAGGAGTTGCACGTCGTTCACAATATTGTCTGCTGGGCTGAGCCTTTGTTGGGAAGCTGGTCTATGAGGGACCCTAGGTTTATGAACCTGACACATCCCCTTTTATAGATGAAGGGGACGGCCTTACAAGTTCAAGAGAGAGAGAGAGAGTGCCCTAGTCTAGTTGCCCACGCCGTTGGGTACAAGATAGTTTGTCGACGCTCACAATACTATTGATGCCTAGATGCATGTGGTAGGCTCCATCATATTCTTCTGGTATGGAAGATGTCGGCGCCTACCATACTGTAGGACAAATGTCGGTGCCTACAACACTGTTTGTGTTCTGACATGTCTGGAAGACTATAAAGTACCCTTCTAGCATGGCCTGACAGTACTGTCCTGCAGGTGTGCAGGGTATGGTCCTCGGTATTGCGGTTGACTTGAGCGCCTTACCTTATCTGCTCCGCCTGATTTCTTGGGTCCACACCAAGCAGGCATCCCTGGCCGGTCATTCCTAGTTGGCTCCGACCACACCGGTTAGAGAAGAGCCGTAAGCAGAGGTTTGGTGTTTTCCCGATTGGAGAAGCGGGTCAGAGTCAGAAGCGAGCGTCGTGCCATCCTTGGCCAGGCCTTCCAGCCAGAGAAGCGGGTTGGAGTCAGAAGTGAGCATTGTCCCCTCCTTGGCTAGGCCTTCTGGTCAAAGAAGCGGGTCAGAGTTAGAAGTGAGCGTCGTTCCCTCCTTGGCTACGCATTCCGGTCGGAGAAGCGGGTCAGAGTCGGAAGCGAGCGTCATCCCCTCCTGGGCCAGGCCTTACAGTCAGAGACTGGATCGCTCTTCCGGCCTATTGTTAGGTATCTAGGACAGCCCAAGAGTTGTACATCGTTTGTGATGCCATCTGCCAGGCCGAGCTTTTGCTAGGAAGCAGGCCCATTAGGGACCTCAGGTTTATGAACCCGACAATATTGAATATGAGATGAATTCGAGGGGGTCCCTACCCACCTTATATAGTCTAAGGGTAGGGTTACAAGTTAGTTTAGGCCTGGATATATTCGGTTATATGATAAGTATTTACAAGGAATACGATATCTATTATATCTGAAAAGATCTTCCTTCATCGCCAAGATGTCTTCTAATTGCCTTGCGGTGCACGCCGACCAGAACTAGGCACCGTAGGCCTTGATCTTATGGGCTAGACCTCCCCTAGCAGTGTGGTCCATGTCCATTGCCATGGGTACCTAGGGTTATACCCCCCACAGCTAGTCCCCGAGTGCCTTGTATCCGCTGAGCAACGCCGCCTTGAGCAAGTCCGAGCAATTTAACTTGAAGTCAGCTAGCAAATCTAGCAATCTGACCAGTTTAACTGGTAATCCAATCAACAGAACGAAGTGCCGACCAGTTTAACTGGTAATCCAACCGGTGGAAATTGAAGCCAACCAATTTATCAGGTGACCTGATCTCAGACTTAGCCAAGTAAGGCTTGCTAGAAGGATGTAAGGAGCTCAAGTTTTGAAATTTAAAAAATTCTCCACCTTTGGTGAAGTGTACACAGTTAGGCTTCGTTGACGAAGTCAGATGATCATCATCCTTGACTTAGTCAAAGAGGATGTTAGTATCGATACATGCGTCGCTAGGTGCAATGTATACATTATAGTCCCTAAGCCTGACAGTAGGTGAAGACACCTGGTGTCAGGATCAAAGAATATCAATGATCACTTCGTTAGAATAACCAACTCCTAGCTTAGCCGAGCACACAACTAGTCTCTAGCTTAGCTGAAAACCAGTAAGGAGAAAATTAGTACACTCACCGCAAGGTGAAGTGTACACACTTAGTCTCCGAGCCTGCTGTAAGATAGAGAAACATCTTGTCGCAAGATCAAAGAACATTATTAATATTGAGATCAAATGATATATTCTTAGCTTAGCTATGAAAATTGCACTCAGCGCTAGGTGAAGTGAACACACTTAGTCTTCGAGCCTGCTATAAGATAAAGCTGCATCTTGTAGCAGGATCAAAGAATTAAGTGTAGAGGACGAAGTCCCCGTGCTTAGCACTGGGCAAGTGGAGTAAAACTCGATAATATCGACCAGTAAAACATGGAGAAAATAGAAAGTGCTTAGCACTAGATTGCTACGATAGATATACTTATCAAAGCCCCTGACGTGGCATGGAAAACCATGACATGCAACATCGGCAAGACATAGTAAGCCAACAAGTGAATCGACAGACGAAGTCCCTAGCTTAGCTGGCGAGCCTCCAGCGTAACTGACTATGAAGCGACAGACAATCCGACCAGTTGGTTGGCGAAGAATCAAGTACCGAGCAGCCCAACCAACTAGTCAGCGGCGAAGTGAGTGCCGAGTAGAAGTGAATGCCGAACGGTCCGACCAACTGGTTGGCGACAAAGTCATGAACCTAGTGATCCAACCAGTTGATCGTCGTAGAAATCCGAAGGCCAGATGGTGCGATCACCTAGACGATGATCCTGCAATACAACTATATGGGATAGGTAGTACATGATTTAAAAATAAAATATATGAACGCGGTGATGAAAAAACAGAGTGGAGTTCATCAAGAGCAATACATCGGTGAATTTTATATCCTACAGAGCAGTTTATGTTTATTTGGAGCTTATTCATATTTGTATAAATGACGAAATCTCCGTGCTTAGCACTGGACATAGGAGTAAATTTGGAGAGTGCTGAGCACTTAAAAATGGAGAGAGTACTTAGCAATTAACCGTGGCGAATTTTGGAGAGTGCCTAGCACTATACCATGGTGAAATTGGAGAACATGGAGAGTGCTTAGCACTATACCGTGGCAAGCATTGGAAAACATGGTGAAATTTGGAGATCATGGTGAAAATTGGAGAACATGGTGAAAATTGGAGAACCATGGCAAAAATTAGAGACCAAGGCGAAAATTGGAGACCGTGGAGAAAATTGGAGAATGTGGTGAAATATGGAGACCGTGGAGAAATTTGGAGACCGTGGAGAAATTTGGAGAGCGTGGTGAAATATGGAGACCGTGGAGAAATTTGGAGACCATGGAGAAAATTGGAGAATGTGGCGAAATATGGAGACCATGGAGAAATTTGGAGACCGTGGAGAAATTTGGAGATGTAAACCGACGAAGCAGGCTCAAACATTCAATATGCCCAGGGACCCATTATACCGGCCCAATAACAATTGACAGAAAAGTTGGAGGGGCGCGAAGGAGGTGCCGCAAATATTGTGGAGGGGGGCGAATAATGCAACGGGGTCAGCGCAGTTTCCCAAAAACCCTGAAGATAAAGGGTTGGGGTCAAACTATTTCAATCCACCCATGGCGGCGCACTCTCCTCATTCCGCATTAGCACACCTTCTTCCTCGCAACCGCAGAGTACTCGGTGCTTTGCCTTCTCGCACACTGCTATAGCCACAACCGTAGCATCTCTGCAATTGAAATTGCAGCTAAATCAAATCAAATCCGATCCATGGCGAAGGGTGGGAAGAAACGCAGCCGCTTGAGCCCAAAAAGGATAGGGAGGGAGGTGGCGGAGAGTACCGGCGAGGTCCGCCATGACCAAGAGTGGGTCAAATCTACGACCACCTAGAAGATCCAGGAAGGAATGGTGTTCGAAGGCGTCCTACACGATCAAGCAACCACCGGACGGTGCCCCGCTGTAGGTGAACCGTTCAGGATCCCCGATACCAGCTAACTCATTGTATTCGTCGCTTATTTTGTTCACGGATTTGGGATTCTTGTGCATCCTTTCCTACGAAAACTTCTTGATTACTATGGCATTGGCCTGTGTCATCTCCATCCCAATAGTATCCTTCATATCTCCCTCTTCATTAATCTATGCGAAGCGTTCATCGAAATCACTCCGCACTTCAATCTTTTTCGCTATTTCTTCTGCCTCAAACCCTTTTTGGATCTGGGTCCCCCAAAGTGGTCGGCGGTGTTTATCTGCAATTGAGGGATGGAGTGGTTAGATAATACATATAAGTGTCTCTCAACACATCGTTGAAAGGATGGAATGCTAAGTGGTTTTATATTAGAAATGCTGAACTGAGCCTGTCTGTTGGCATAGACCACTTAGCAGTGCCAAGTGCAAACCAGTCGGCAAGACCGAGCGGTGAGATGACCCAGGTCACTGAGCTTCTGTAGATTCTGGGTCAGATGTGAAACAATCTTAACAGAGTTGGTGTAGCCATCAACTTTGTCTGCCGTCGAATTCAGCCGAGCAAGGAGAGAGTCCACCCTACGTCTGAATACGCAGGTGATCAAGATACCGCTTGGGAAGCCCCCGAGAGGATAAGTTCGGACGTCGCCTATGCTCGCCTCATGGAGCTTTTTTTAACTAACACCCAAATGAACAATGTGGAGCAGCAGAGGGCATACAACATCATGAATCCACCACCATGGGTAAGAGTGTACCATTTGAAGTCCTTATAATGTCAAATCTTGATGATGTTAAAATATATTCTTGAAAACTTGTGGGCAGGATCATGCTGTGTATGTCTCCGACGTGCCGGATGGCACTTGGCCAAAGGGCATACATGCCCTTCTGACCTAGGATCCTATCGTTCTGCCATCAGAGAGCAGTTTGTCATCCTCATCCAAGGATGTGGAGGAGAAACCTCCTAGGCGTCGGTAGCCGCCGCGTGGGAAAGGGCCAACCCTAGAAGAGCCATCGAAGAAAATGAAGAAACCAACCAATTCGCCAGCACCAAAGGGTGGAATCTCAATGAGAGAGCCTCTGGCCAGCTACCAAGTCATCGTGGACTGGTCGGATGATGATGAAGACACAGGCGAGATGCTGCAGCGGCGAGCTGCGCGGATGGCCGCTCTTACACCGGCCGCCAGAGCCTCCGACCAGCTAGCCCGAGGCACCACCGGCTAGAGATCCGCTTGGGCTGAAGTCCCCGAGCCTAGATGAGAGGCTTCGACCGAGAGGGCCACTGCGGCGAGGATAGAAGCACTAGAGGCGAACCGACCACCTCTAGTGTTCTCAAGATTTGTACCGGCAACTGGAGGGCAGGGGATCTCCAAAAAGTCCCCAACCATTTAGAGTTGCATGTAGGCGGTCCAACGACTAAGTGTTTCTGCTCTAGACTTAGTCCAAGCAAAACCAGTGTGGAAGTATTGATGATAAGACATCATATTGCTAGGAAACTTCGGCCGAGGAGCTTCACTTAGTAGACGTTAGTGCTGCTCAGTGGGTGGTCGAGCCAAGTGCCATGACAGCCGCTGCTCAGGGTTCTAAGGCAGGACAGCCAGAAGAAACATGAGAGGCACCTCTAGATTAGGCTGGTCCCCAAGACAAAGTCTCCGAGCACCCAGAGTGAATGAACGAAGATATTACTACCGAGCCGAGCAGTCACCAAGAGCCAAGGGCCACTCCATAGGCTCAAACGCTAGGGATGGAACTTATCCCCTCCGTTCGACCATGAGTTGGCCGAGCACTAAGGCAGGCGAGGAAGTCCCCCGAGGTGATTGAAGAAATTAGGCGTGAAGCGCCAAATACCTGGGATCCTCCTCCTCAGCTTTTGCGGACCTTCATATGCCATGGAGATATGATGGAGGTGGTGGAGGACGAGGAGGCGAGCGAGTAGGTGAAGAAGCTCAGGGTTGGACTAGCGTCGATGTCTGGCCAAATTGAAGTAAGTCAGTCTACGCAACCAATTGAGATTACAGATTATGCCTATTAACTGCTGGTCACCACATGAGGTAATGAAGATCTCCAAGAGCCGTAGACACCAGCTAGAATGGGCGGCTCCGTCGGTTGCTGAAAACCAGAGGTTATGCGAGTCTATGAAGACTCTAGAGAAAATTGCTGGCTGGAGCACACGTCGACCAGGATAAGCTGCAAGTAGAAAAGACACAACTTGAAGCGGAGAACTAGGAGCTGAAGAATCAACTAGGTGATGGCGTAAGTCGAGAAAAAAGTAAGGCCTTAGGCCCTTCGGTGTATTGCTTTCATATCCTTAGTTTGCCCATGCTAACCGAAATCTTTTATTGGTGTAGAGCTTGTTGAAGCTCTGAGACAGGCAGAGGCTGAAGCGGGTTTGGCGCGTGCTGCCAAGGTGGAGACGGAAACCGAAACATGCTTGGCGTGTGACGCTAAGGTGGAGGTGGAGACCTAAGCTCTGCTAGCGCAGGAAACCATAGCACTAGTGGAGAAACAAAGAGATGAAGCTCGGATGGTGGAAAAATGACTCGCCGACGAACTACAACGTGAGTTATTCTTCATGTTAATACTCATCTTGCTATGAGAAGCTTTTTAAGACGATTGCCCTCCTTGACTATAGTGATCCAAACCAATAGTCAGGCATAGTTTCATGACTTCGTGCTCTGGCTAGAGGCAGTAAAGAGACGATGAAGGCCATGACCGATAGGATAAAGCCCGTGCTGGACCTCATCGACCCACAGTTGCTAGAGCCTGACAGGCAATCACAGTCAGATGTCATCGTGGAGAGGTGTAGGTCAGTGCTGGAGAACTTCAAGCATTACGCTCGTGGCATCGCTTGTTCCACCGTGGGCCATGCACTGGTGGTTGTCCGGTCGTTCTACCCCTCATTGAAGCTTGAACGAATCGATGGTGGCTTTGCTCAAAATCTAAGCGACGAGCAAATCACCACGCTAGAGGAGGAGGTGTCTAATTCGACAATCAAGTTAGCAGACGACTTGGATCTGTTTGGCGATGCTGATCCTCAACCATGATGACATGTAACAAATTTATTTGTGTTATGCCGAACAGCTATGTATGAAACATTATGTTTAAGATGTACGAAATGTTAATATTTAATATTAACAATGCATTGTTAGTCCTTTATCTTGTTATCTGCCCTGGCTATTCCACACCCCATGGCGTTAAGAGCTTAGCTCCTGTGCGCGCTTAGGAATATAGGTATCGTCGAGGAGCCACTGCCGGCTGCCCATGATGCAGAGCACTATTGCCCTTGCATGTTTAGGTGCTAGACCAAGAACAGGACTTCTTCTGGATAACGCGCAGGAGAAACATGGCTGGTCGACGAATCGAAGGGTGATAGTATATGTCATCTTAAAGATGTTTAGTATGGAGAAATAAGTAGCTTGAGAAAAATTTTGGAAAACAAATGAAGAAAACGTCATAGATATAATTATTATTGAAATACATAAAAAGGTACATATCTTTAGTAGAACGTCTCAAGGATATAAATGCCTAAGGCGTTCAATGCACCATGAATTAGGGGTGTCGACGCCGTCTTGATTGCAGAGCATATCTGACACTGGTCGGGTCACAGCTTTTATATGTATGGACCTTCTTAGAGTCGGCGATGCAAGCCTCCATTCTGGCTAAGAGGTCTATCGCTTCAGCGATGGCAAGTCCTTCTCTTTCGCATTCGTAGGTGGTGGAGACATTGGCATGCAGGGTGAGGATGCCTTGCTCCGTCGAGATCTTCAACACCATGTAGACATAATGGGGCACGGCCATGAACTTGGTGAGAGTTGGTCGGCCAAGGATGGCACGGTAGGCGGTGTCGAAGTCTGCCACAAAGAAATTCACGTACTCAGTACAGAAGTGGTCGGCGCTGCCAAACTGGACTGGCAAGGTGATCTGCCCCAAATGTTGGGACGCTTTGACCAGGTACAATACCCTAGAATGGAGAATCAATAGGAATGAGATTGTCCTTTGTGTGGCCTAACTCAATTAGGGCTCTGGCGAAGAGGATATTGAGGACACTCCCACCATTGATGAGGTCCTTCTTGAACCGCACGTTGCGGATGGTTGGATCCAACATGAGTGGGAAACGCCTAGGGTATGGGATATCTACCCACTGGTCGGCCCTACTGAATGTGATAGGATGCTCCGACCAGTCCAGATATTTGGGATCGGCGACCGTGTCATACTTGGTGATCGACATGACCTGCCGAGTGATGAGCTTCTGCTGGCATTTGCTCTCGGAGGTGGTGCATCCTCCGAAGATTGTGGCGAGAGCCTTGTTGGCATCTTGGAAAGCAAGTCATGCATCCTTAGGATGCTCCTCCTCCTTGCCATCATCAGACTCATCATCCTTGCGCGTCTGTTGTTTCTGTTGTTCATCGCAGAAAGCTTTGGCCATGCCATAGCATTGTCGCATGGTGTGCTTGCTGTTCTTGTGAATTGGGCATGGATCGTCAAGGAGCTTTTCATAGGTAGCATTAAAATTGCGCTTAGCACGTGGCTGCTCTATGTTATTGATGAAGTTTTCCGGTCAGCGACGACGTGGCTGTGTAGTCCTCGATCCCTCTGGCCGATCATTATGCTGGCATTCGCAATCATTGTAACGCATATCATGATCTTCATGATGCCGTTCTTTGTGGCGATCATCATCATGATGTGTGTGGCGATGTGAGCGGGAAGCATGAGCAACATCGTCCTTGAACTGCCAATCAGCTTCTTTGGAATTTGCGTATGAGTTTGCAACCTTGAGGAGTTCACCAATGGTCTGAGACCTCTTGCGGTAAAGTTTAGAGCGCAGCTCCTGATGGTGATGGAGTCCTTTGGTGAAAGCAGAAATGGCCTCGCTGTCCTCGATGTTGGGGATGGTGTTCCTTGTTTTAGAGAAGCGTCTGATGTAGCTTCGCAGAAGTTCCCCAGAGGTCTGATGGAGTTTCTCCAGATCATATTTCGTGCTAGGCTGCTGGCATGTTGCCATGTAATTCTCGATGAAGACTTTCTTCAGATCATCCCAAGATTCGATGGAGTCCTCCCTTAAGCCCATAAGCCAATTGTTGGCAGATTGGGAGAGCTTGATAGGCAAATAATTTGCCATTACGTCATTGTTTCCCTCGGCAGCACGTACGGTGATCTCGTAGAACTGCATCCACTGCTCGGGATTAGCCTTGCCATCGTAGGGATCGACCCCAAAGATCTTGAAACCTACAGGCCACTGTACAGCTCACAACCTTGTTGTGAAGGGGCGAGGTCCCGTTGGCTCGATAGCAGGGAGTGGTCGGAGGCCGACGGGGTCGCCGTGTTGGTCGTCGTGCTCCTATCGGCGTTGGAGTTCTACCTGATGTTGCTGGGCATGATTATTCTCGATGCGATTGTGGACATTGAGATTAGCGTTGATGCGGTCACGGGTGTCACTACTCAGGGGTTGATTAACCTCCTAGTTGGTGTTATGAGCTGGCCGGCCATGTTGATTTTGTGGTCCTTGTGATTTAGGATTGATGGCAACATTGCCCCTAGACCCCCCTTGGATGATCTGGCCACTATGGTAACGACTCCCCCCATCACGGTGAAAACTACGAGGGTTACAACTGCGTGCAGTTGCTGTCGAATAAGACAGAGCTGGGTTCCGAATGTCGTTGACTTGGACCTGAGCTGCTTTAAGCAGCGCTTGAATCTTGAGTACCTCCGACATTGGTGGGAGTCGAGCCAACTCATGGGTGGCCATAGCTAGATTGGCGCTCGGCGTCTGCGTCACTTGCTGGTTGTTCACCATGTGGAACTCATGTTGGAGATAATGAGCGAGAGGCGGCGGGTCACCTCCGGCAGCTTGGACGGCGTCTTCTACTTCTTCATTGGGACACCGTTGGCGATCAGCGTTCCCAGTTTCACGTTCACGGTGCTAGACATTGGTCTCTCCATCGATAGCAACGCTATCGTGGCTAACCATGAAGAGCTCTCTCCCAAAGCCTGGAGGGAAAGGTGGGCAGGTGCTGGTAGAGCCCTCAGAGTATGGCTCAGAGCTTTCCTCCAGGATTGTATGGAGCGTGTCATCCGAAAGATCTGTTCGGATTTGCACCATGTTTATCATTGGCATAGGCTGGTCGGCCTCAAGGAAGTCGATCTGATAGAGGTCATTGACGTGGCTGCGCTTGGCGTGGTCGACGAAAAGATGGTGCACGGCGTCCTGATAGATCGGATTTGCACCCACTAGCCCAAAAGGATAGGGCCTCGGCATGCTCTCCGTTGGGGCGGGGAGTGGTCAGCGTTGAACGGTACGCCGTTCCGGAGTTGCCGTGATTACCAAATCTTCATCTTGCCACCTCGGACGACATGCACGAGCGGGGCGCTCGTCATTAGTGGCATGGTGACGTGCAGGAGGTTCGCTCGCTCTAGATTGATCTAAGACCGAATCCACGAGGAGCTGACATTCTGCTAAGCGCTCTGTGACCCGATCGATAGCTTCGATCAGATCGTCATTGTTGATAGATCTCCCAACCCAGCGGCGATGCGTCGTGATCGGAGATGTCATCGTGGATGTTGGCACGATCGGCACAGGGTGATCCTGCACCGCCTCCATGATTTCCCCGCTGCCGTCGGGGCCGATGATCCAAGTCATGGATCCAACCGTGAAGATCTGGCCCTGCTCCGGAATGGCCATGGAGCTCGGGAAAGTGACCATTTGGTTGGACATGGAATCAGCACGCACACCCCCTACCTGGCGCGCCACTGTAGACGAAATCTGGTCGGCAGTCAACCGAGGGTTATACCCACGGTAGTAGATGATCGGTGGAGGTGCGCGTAATAGGAACCGGATGGTGCCACAAGGCGCAGAGACAATAATTTAGACAGGTTCAGGCCGTCTGATCGATGTAATACCCTACGTCATGTGTCTTTGTCGGATTGTATTGAATATGAGATGAATTCGAGGGGGTCCATACCCGCCTTATATAGTTTGGGGGTAAGGTTACAAGTCGGTTTAGGCCTCGAACTTTGGTCGGCCGCAAGCGTCACCCTGGAGCCCTTAGGCGATGAGCGAGTTGATCCGTCTCGGTCTTGTTTCCCGGCGTAGAGTTGATGACGATGGGGCCGTCGCGGACCCGGACGAAGCCGAAGTGCCACCGAGGCGACGACGAGCGCCTGCTTGCTTGCGTGCAGGCTGCTGGTTTGCCTGCTTGCCTGGTTGCTACCCGCCTCCTTGCTTGCATGGTACTGTATGCATGCTCTTTTTGCTTGCCTGGTGGCCGGCCGCTGTTGCCTGCTTGCTTGGTTGTCGACTGCTGGGCTAGGGCAACACGAAGGAAAGGAGGAGGCGGCGGCGTTACCTATGCGCGAGCATGAAGAATTCCACGCGAAAAAAAGGACTGAAAAAAAAACTCAGAAGGGACCAAAATTTTATTTTTTTTAAGTGAAATATTAAGAACTATTGGAGATGATTCTCTTTTTTTTCTCCCAATATTTTTTAGGAGATGAAAAACATAAAGTTTTTAGAAGGAATATTTAGTAAATCTCGGAGATGCTCTTACGCGGGAGAGGAGTCCAGGCGGCAGCGCACTCGCGTAGGAAGCGCCCACTGCGGATGCCTAGCGAACATGGTTCGTTCGTAAAGTTTAGTTACCGAGAACCCCGGGATATGGTAGATCGGATTGCCGAGTCAGTTGGAGGCGGTTGGCTTCACAAAGTCAGTTGGAGGCGGTTGGCTTCACAAAGTCAGTTGGATATGCTATTCTGCCGCAGTCGCAGCGGCAGGCTGTATAGAGGACCGATGCTATTCTCCGAGAGTCCGAGTGCCGCACCCATTTTGCGTCCATGACGGAGAGGGATTGGGCGTCCCTCGGGAGAGGGCTGCTGCATGACATATTCGTCCGCCTCCCCACCGATGTCGACGCCGCCAATTTCCGTCGCGTGTGCCCCGGCTGGCGGGCCGCTGCGGGCGCCGGCGCCCATGTGCACCGCCCAATGTTCATCTTGAACGCTGCCGATGGGCCTGTTCACGCCTTTGTGCGGCCCGTGGATCGCCGCCGCCACACCCGCGTCAGGTTCGTCCGCGTGGACTCCGCCGCCGTCACTGGAGTATGGCCTCCCGCCTGCCGCTGCGTAAGGGGCACGTCGCGTGGCTGGCTCGCCGTGAACGAAGGCGAGCGCCTCCTCCTTAGGGACCCCATCTCCCGCGTCGAGATCCCGCTGCCCGCCTTCGACGCCGGCTACCAGCTGTTCGACGTCTTCCTCTCCGACGACCCTCTCTCCGCGCCCGGCAGCTGGACGGCGTTCGCCTTTTTCAGATGGGACGACGTCTGTACCCACAACCCGGGAGAAGTGCTCGCCTTCTGCCGCCCCGGCGACGCCGAGTGGGCGCGGGTTGATCTGGATGATAACGGACAGGGCCATCAGGGCCAGCCGATGCGGCTCTACCAGGGGCTCGAGTTCTTCGGGGGGCGACCCTACGTGCTCCTCGCAAAACCTAGCAGGCTCGCCCTCTGCGACGTCGAGGCCCGGAGGCTCGTGGTGAGCTCGGTACAGATTTATTTACCACCGGGTTGGGAATGGGACTGGCAACAGTGCCTGGTGGAGTGCGGCGGCGACCTCCTGGTCGTGCAGGTGGCGCGGCGCGAGGAGTATAGGTCGCCGTGGTACTGCCCAGGGTACTGCCTCGGCAGCCACTACTTCTTGAGGCGCAGGAACCGGTACTTGGCCAAGGTGTTCAAGATCGTGTTCGACGCGGACGGCGGTGGCATGCCAGTGGCGTCGGAGGCGGTGGCGAGCACCGGGGACTACGCCGTGTTCGTGGCGCCGCAGGGCCACGCGTTCGCGCTCCGGGCGAGCGGCTTCCCCGCCGTCAGGGCGGGCTGTGTCTACTTCTTTGCTGTCAACTATACGAGGAGCGTGCAAGGGATGGTCGTCATTGATCTCAAAGCGGATCCCAGGCGGCGCGATAAGTTCGTCCGGAAGCTGCCCCTCGCCGGACACTGGCACATACTATCTTGGTTTTGCCCTCGCCCGGTGTTGGATACGACGCCGCCGCCGCGCAGGCACAGGTGCTCGATGCATGGCCTTCGTAATGCTTTGCCGTTTTTCAATTATTAGTTATTAAAAATGCTACTCTAGTTTCGTCTTTGAAATCATTTCGTTCGTTTAAAATTAATGCTCTTTTATTCGAGACAATGTACTGTCGTGCTCGACTGCTCGTGCACAAATGAACCCTCGCTTTTTCGATTCCTTCGGTGGTTCATTTGTAATTCCTATTCAGTTCCTTCGGTGATTCATGTGCAATTCCTATTCGATTCCTTCGGCGATTCATTTTCAATTCCTAATGTTTGGAATGAAGTTTAAAGGAATGCCAACCTCTGTTTTGCTGATGTCACTGTGCATTTGGTATGGAGGAATCGGCAAAGAACTTTTCATAGGAACGGGGGAGAAGCATATACTTTTGCAGGAAACAAAAAAAAAATGAGCTCGGAGTCCATGGAAAGCTTTCCTGTGGCCACTCGCTCAGCTTTGCTCGCTTTCTCTAAACATGCTTATATATTGCTAATCTAGCCTTCACAGTGAGGCAACATTGACATTTCCTGCTTCAGCCTGCAGCTCGCATCCATGGAAAGAAAAGTTTCGTACGCTTAGTAGGCTGGCCCCGTTCACTGGTCTGGCTGAAAAACACTATTATGACTGAATTATTGTAAAAGAAAAATACTGTTCCGGCTGAAAAATGAAGCCGAACAAATCGAATATGAGGTAAGCCAAACAGGGCCACTAATATGGCTTTCTCTCTCTAGTTTATATGTTATATCCTAAACCAGTATGTATTTTTAAGGATGCGATTGGTATAAAAAAGTCAATATTGCAATCAAGTTTCAAAGTTTACTATTCTCTTTTCATTCCTACAATCCAAACACCTATCTTGAAAAATTCCTATATTTTTTCATTGCTCCGTTTTGCAGCTACGTTCCTTTTCTATACTTGTGTTTTCTCTCGTTCCTGTGTTTTCTATTTCTTTGTTCGAAATAGGCTCTAAGGTCATGTTCGCGTCTTATGAGTCGTACTTTTTTAACGAAGAAACAGTGTTTTTCTTTCACAATAAATCAGCGAATAATACTTTCAGCCATAGCTTTTCAGCGAAATGAACAAGGTCTAAATGGCTGGGTTGCAGTACAGCAGTAGTCGTGAGATATGGCAAGTCCAAAGTGAGTGCCACAGTTTATTGGACACAGCCTGTGCAGTCACTGCTACTACTGCAAGATAAGCAGTCATTGCACCTAAGCCATCCATGTAAGATAAGCAGTCACTACTCATTGTGTATTCACCCTCTACTGTGAGCCAGTTCTTCTTGAGTCAAAAAGCAGAAACCAAAAAGAAAGAAGGCATAATTATTACAATAATGCAGTTAACACATGGGAGCCTACAATAATATCATATATATTACTCTAGACTGAGAGGTTAATGTCCTCTAATTACATTTACAAAAGAGGGAGTACATGCTAAAGAGAAAATGGTAAACTAAGATCCTTTTGCATGTATCAAGGTTCTCTGTTCCTATTTTCATATACAAAAACATGCATCGTCTAATTGTACATTCACAAAAGAGCACTAGACTGATCAACATCAATATGAGGAGTTCCTCTGATTTTGTTTTCTTCCACTTGCTTACTCAAATTATGAACTGCATCTTCCACAAGCAAGCAACAGTCTTCAGAATCAGCAGCTCTTGAAGCCAGAGGAAGGAATATTTTGCAAAGGTTTTTTTACCGAAGTGCAGCGTCTAACTTAGGATTTTCCACTATATCCCTCCCATGCATATCTTGAATAATCCCTGTTCTTGCATCTCGTGTCCCTTTTTCTCTGTCCAAAGTAATGCCCATGTGAACTATGCAGCCTGTTCTTGTTTGAGCTCAATTACGCTTGACAATACTGAACTTTTATTCTCAGCTCCAGAACCTTGATTTGCACAAACTAATCCATCAAGATCACTCGTATTCGTGTGACACTTTCGAACATCAAAACCCATCAGACCACCATATGTCACCCAAAAGTCCCACGCTTCATCAAACCCACTGAATGTCATATCCATTTTACGAATCCAAAAGGGAGTTGCATTCGTTCTGCAATTGGAGAATACTGTCTCATTTCTATCTGAAGAGCTCGTCGCCTTCTCCCACAAATCATGCGCCTTGCTTCGACAAGCGCTGTCAACTGGAGATGGACCTTCTCCCTTCTCCACCGACACAGACATTAAACACAAGGCATGCCATAAAACTGAAATAGATAAACACTTATTCTTTGATTTTGACTTTGCCAGAGCTATGTGGTTCGTATCTGAGTATCTGACCCTCCTCGATCTCACAACACACTTTGTCTCTAATGAAGTTGACGGTGTCCAAGAAACAAAATTTCTAATTCTCTCTCTCTTGAGAACTAAAAAGTAACAATTTATTTGTTTCAAAATTATAAGATGTTTTGAGTTTTCTGAAAATATGCATAGCTTAATGTTTGCTGAAGCCTACATTACAGGCCCCATCCCGTATTAAGGAATCCTTGCCATAATGAGGGACGGGTCCCATCAAACTGAAACATGCATTGAACTCTCAGGCACGCCAAGATCGATTTGCGGATTTGATGCTGGAGTTGCCCTTATCGACTCTCTGAATTGCCAGCTAACTAAATAGGAGAGCTAATTGCTAGCTAACTAAACAATAGCTAAAATTAGCCCTAGTGCATCTAAATAGAAGAGCTACTAGGTGGGCTACTTTTTGAGCCAAACTTTCAGCTAGTTGTTAGCCAACTAGCTAGCCGATATCAGCTAATTTGGGTTAATCTTTAGCCCCAATTAGTAACTAGCTATTTGTATCAAAACCGGCTCTAACTCAACAAGGAAATTTATTTTACCACATTGGTAGTAGTCGGTTTTTTCCTGGCCAGTTTCTATTGGCAAACAAGGCCAGTAGTGTTATCAAGTACACCATTGTCACTAGTCGGTTGAATCGATTTTTTTTTTAGTTCGAGGGCAAAAACGCCCCGGCCTTCCAACTTTATAGCCAAAAGACCCAGAGTCAATTACAGCACAGTTTAAAGCCGTCCCAAACACTCACACCAGCCGGTGGAGGAGACCAAAAAGTACCAGCAAACGCTTAGGAGCTACAGAGTTGTAGGAAAAAGCAAAGAACAGCGGCCACACATAGGCCCATGAATTGATTTTGTTCTGAATCAATTTTTTTGTTATCAAGACCAGCTTCTCTATTTGCACATTTCAGGGCGTATTTAGTTTCCAAAAAATTTTGCCTCCTACAGTAAAAGAGTATGTTTAGACACATACATGGAGTACTAAATGTAAACGAAAAAAAAACTAATTACACAGTTCTTGGCAAAATCACGAGACGAATCTTTTAAGCCTAATTAGTCCATAAAAAGCCTTAAGTGCTACAGTAACCCACATGTGCTAATGACCGATTACTTAGTATTATTAGATTCGTATTGTAGTTTCCTGATGGGTTCTGTAATTTGTTTTTTTATTAATATTCAAAAACCCCTCCTGACATTCTTCCGACACATCCAATGCGACACCCAAAAATTTTCACCTCCCCAACTAAACACACCCTCGGTGTTGCTGCTAGATGGTGAGAAACAGTTGCATTCAATTCTGTGAGTTATATCAGAGCAAAGATGGGACTTTTGCATAAATACAAGATAAAGAGTTGAAAAGAAAAATTATGGGAAGTGCAAACTTTCACATGCCTGAACAGGCGACCATTTCTAGCCAGATCCTAACGTCGATATATCGTCTTGAACATCTCCTTGCGAGATAAAACTTGGCTGCCCATCCTCCCCTCCCCGGCTCCCCCCAGCAAGTCGTATCATCGGCTCATGGCAGTCAGAAAGTACCTCCGTTCGATTTTTTAGTAGACATACTTCAGGATTAACGAACGGAGGCACCAGGAGTTCACTAGTTTGTGTGACTGTGTAATCAATCCCCATTCCCCAACAAAAATTGTACTGCTAAGTAGGAGTACTAACTATAGAAAGCATAGAGACAAGATGACCACCATGGCTAGTAGTTGGGGAAGAACCAGCCACGGCGAGCCCACCCGGCCGAAGAGGATCCGTCGTCGGGGCAGATGGTCTCCTCGTGGCGCGCCCACTGGCTGTCCATGCCCAGCACCCTGACGACCCCGTCCGGGTGGCCCTGCCGGTCGACGAGGTAGATGCAGTTGGCGCGGCAGCAGGGGAAGTCCGCCCCGGAGAGCGCGAATGCGCGATTCCGCCCCAGGAACAGACTGTTCCAGCCGATGTCCACCACGCGCACCAGCCGCACCGCGCCATCCCCGAGCCACTCCACCCTGTGCACCTCCACCGCACGCGCGTCCCCGCCCTTGTTGCCCCCGTCGTCCACGGCGAGGCCCGCCATGTCGACGACGTCGTCGTCCGAGTTGTACACGACGTTGTCGTGCACCGAGACGAGGAGCAGCTGGCCGCCGCACTCCACCAGGTGCGTGTCGACGGCGCGCCTCCCACCGCCAGGGAGCTTGTCGTCGTCGTCGTCGTCCGGGGCGTCGACAACGTGCTCGAGCGGGATGACCGCGGGGGCGTCCCCGCCGACCTCGCAGATGCAGATCAGGGACTTGAAGGCCACGTAGAACCGCCCCTCGTAGTGCTCGACGCCGGCGTAGCCGGGCACGCGGAAGTCGAGCCGCGCCCACGCCCCGGTGGCGGAGCTGTAGTAGGCGAGGCAGGTGGTCGGGAACCCGACGGCCACCGCGGCCCACTCGGCGGCCGTGGCGGGGTCGCCCGACAGCACGACGGTGGTCAAGTCGAGCCAGTTGCTGAAGAAGCCGATGGGCGGGAGGTGGACGCGCCTGCCGGTGAAGGGGTTGAGGAGGAGGATGGCCTTGGGGCTAATCCTCGGGTCCGAGAGCGCGAGGTAGCCGTGGGAGGACGAGGAGAGGTACTCCAGCCCCGGTGGCACGTTGGCGGCGAAGGGCAGGAGGCCGCCGCTGGGGGAGAGCCAGAACGACGACATGGCGCCGGCGCACCGGCCGGAGCGGTCGGTGCGGGATCCGACGAGCCAGGGGCGCGGGCGCCACGCGGCCGCGGCGGCGCCCCAGCCCGCGCAGACGGCGCGGAAGCGGATGCGGTCGACGTCGGAGGGGAGGAGCACGAATACTGTGAGCAGCAGGTCCGCCGGCAGCGAGGACCACCCCGTGCCGCCCCTGCCGCCGCACGCCATGCCCGGGCCTGGCTGAGGCGCCGAGGAGAGGCTAGCTTAGCTAACGACACACCTGATTGACCCCTAACCTGTCTGCACTGTGCGCTCGGTCTCTTCTCTTTCACGGCGCTGCTTGCCCGCCCACTTCAGCAAAGAATGGGGCCGGAAAGGCAGCGCCCGGCCGCCCGCCCAAGTCAACATGCGCGGCGGATGCAGCGATGCGCGGCCGCGCGGGCATGGCCGTCAGCCCGTGGCCCGTGCCAGGCAGTTCGATGCGAATCAGAAGGTCCTCGGTCTCGAGGGGGGATCAGGATCACGCGGACGCGGAGCATAGCGGCATGTGCGCGCGTGATTTTTGGGTGATTTTGACGGGGTCCTTTTCCTGGAGCGCGGGCGCAGCGACTGGGGAGCCGGGGGCAGTTGACACGACACGATGGGCTCGTGGGTGGTGATGTACAGATGCGCGTGTACCGGTGCACGATCCGGTTTGGTTGGTGTTCACCTTGACCGGCGATGAAGGCAACCCGGCCGGCTTGAGGTTACCCATACCTGTTGGTGTTGGTTAAAAGCACCAACTCCCCCAAAGATTCTTCGAAAGCCGCTGTAACGAATTAGCCGGTGTAGCTTCTCACGAAGTCACGACTCACGACCCACGAGGACACGAGGATCCAAAATCTTCGTGAACAAGACTGAATTCCGTTGCAAAAAATAAAATAAAATAATAAAAATAAAATAAAATAAAATAAAAACAGAATCTGACTTGACCGGTTCAGCAAGGGAACTGCCTCTGGCCATCATGCAGGGTGGATGAAGATGCCATATCGATATCTTCCCGTGATTTTCTTCAACAAACCACACTTGTGCGGCGAGTAAACAGGAGTCGTTGGCTTGCGCTCTTACGGTCGCGTGGCGGCGGCGGCGTGCTAAGTGCTAACTGCAATTGTCCCACCACTATCGCCCGGTTCTGCTGATTTTCATTTGCTCCGAGTTGCTAATTGCGAGGCAGCATATCCGAATGGAGTAGTTATTAACGTATTATTATATAAACAAAAGTTGAGGAATGGCTAGATGTATATGATAATGAAAAAGATTTCTAAATATCCGATCAAGACGATCAAGAATGCTCACGAAACACGGTTCTAAGGCATGTCATTAGAAATACTTATGTCTGTTGTGCCTAAATTCAGATGAAACTTTTATTTACATTGGCGTAAATCCCTGTTGTGCGTAAAAAGCAAGATGTTTAAAAACTTTGGTTCCTTTACCTTCATTTTGCTTAGGATCAGCGGTATATATGTTATCTGACGTCTATGTTCATATACAACACATCCTAGCTTTGATCACAAGAAAGAAAATCCAGTAATCATTCAAAACATCTGCATAGAACGGGGAAAAAACTCGGCTGGGGCGTCTGGAGTGTCCAGACTCTGCCAATAAGACATCGAGGGGTCTCTTCGCAAAAGGCGGCTACCAAAACGCTCCATTGCCTTCCCTTCCCCACTTCCCCGGCCCCTGCCTCCCGCCGCCGACACCACTACAAACCCTAGCAGCTCCACCACCGCCGCCCGCCATGGCCGACCCTCGGATGTTCCCTTCGGGATCAAACGACCGCACCGACGCCTCTGACGCCGGACGCCGGACGCCGGCTCTACAACCCGTACCAGGACCTCAACATGCCCTACAGCTACCGGACGCTCTACGACCTCCCCACCTCGCCGGAGTTCCTCTTCTAGGAGGAGGCCCTGGCGCAGCGGCGCTCGTGGGGTGAGAATCTCACTTTCTACAAGGGCGTCGGGTACCTCTCGGGCGCCGTCGGCGGCGCCGCGCTGGGCCTCCGCGACGCTGCCAGGGGCACCGAGCCCGGGGAGATCGCCAAGATCTGCGGCAACCGCGTGCTCAACGCCTGCGGCAGCTCCGGCCGCCGTGTCGGGAACACGCTTGGCGTCATCGGCCTCATGTACCGGGATCGAGAGCGCCATGGTCGCGGCCCGTGACCGCGACGACTAGATCAACAGCGTCGCTGCTGGGCTCGGCACGGGCGCGCTCTTCCGCGCCACTAACGGGCCGCGATCCGCCGCCGTCACAGGCGCCCTCGGCGGGATCCTCGCCGCAGCGGCCATGAGGGGCAAGCAGCTAGCCAAGAGATACGTCAATGTCATATGATCGTGCATTTGTGGTAGCAATTGTTCGCATGAGCGAACAATGAAATGGTCTAGTGCTATTCAGGATACCTTTTCTGAATGATAATCCGTGCTTTGTTAGTCACGTAAACCAGCTGAATGGGAAATTTTGAGCTGCATTGCAATGCAACATCGTGCTTATAATGTATTATTAATACGTGCATTGGTGGCGTTGTTGAGCAACTAGTATGATCTTGTCTGGAGATGTTTAGGTCTGCTTTGTGCTTTATTTATATCTTTATTTATGTTGATCCGTTTTCTCTTTCTGTGTTGTGGTGACGTGAGATTAGCAATCAAATATCTCTAAGATGAGAGATGTGTCGGGGATCAGTATTAAGGATACCTGACGAAGGGATCTGAGGATCACGGATGACAAACTCACCTAGATAATCGAGGATGTATTTCAGTATCAACCGACCACGAAGGGACGGTTTCCGTCTCTCCAGACCCATCGGGCATGGGCCCGTGTCGCCCGACCTCGAGGGTACGGGAGTCGTCGTGACCGACTCTGAGGGCATGGGCTCCGTCTCGCTCGACCCCTCGAGCACGGGCCCCATGTCGCCCGACCCTGAGGGCACGGGCTCCGTCTCGCCCGACCCTGAGGGCACGGGCTCCGTCTCGCCCGACCCCGAGGGTACGGGAGTCATCTCGCCTGACGGGGACCCATACCGCTTCCAACCACTACAGGTCTAAGGGTACGACCCCGGGGTCAAACTTTTGATACCGAGAGGGAAGCGGACACGTCTCGACGTGACCCGTGGCCACGTCAGGCCACACCCGGGGGTTCGCATCGCCAACAGTGACGGGTGCGTTGTCGCTGTAACACCTAATCCCAGTACGGCCGATGACAGGCACGTCGGTTCACCAGGCCATCCGCGGGGACGGGATGGGATGCCACGATCGGCTGATGACATCAGGGCATGGCACCAGTGGTGAACAAGAGCCCGACGTGGAGCCATCCCCGTCACCATCTACGGCGTCAGTGGGACCCGCATGAAGAAAAAGAAGGACGCGACGGCCCTAAAGGCCTTCTTCTCCCTCGCTTTTCCCCTTTCCTCTCTGTCTCTCCCTATAACATGTGCCTTTCCCTTCACATATAAAAGGAAAAGCAGGACGTCCCATGAGAGGAGGAGCACACGGTTGAACGAACTCAACAAGACAACTCCTTTCGATCCTTTCACCAGAGACTTAGGACCTTCTCCCTCTCTCGCGCGTTTGTAACCCCTACTACAAACTAGTGCCGGTAACACGAGCAGCAGCAGACTGAACGTAGGGACATTCAATCCGAACCAGTATAAATCTTTGTGTCCTCTGAGCACACCATCCGGGCCAGGACGCGCAGATACAAATTTACTAGCTGGTGATCCAAAACACCGACAGTTAGCGCTAGATAGAGGCTTTTTGTGCATCTCGACGTCCACATTAGGCCTCGGATGGCTAGTCATGGCGTCAGCTGGGTCCCGGGCGAGCACGTGCGCTTCGGAAACCTATATTTCATCGTCACAACGGAGAGAGAGTTGGCGCATGCCCCCGCCAACATCCAGCCTCTCCACTCCGTTGGCCTCGACGCGATCGTCGAGGCGCTTGAGGAGCTGCAGCAGCACGCGGCGGAGGACCGTGCCCCCGGAAGCAACCAGCTCCCCGGCTTCGATTATGGGAGGCTAGAGCGCCAACTCGACGCCTTTCTGGGACCCCGATCATCCCGAGAGGACCTGTGCTGCCTCACCTTCTTGTTCGCCAACGTCATGACGTAGCTTGCCGTAAGGGAACCACTCTCCCTGGAATACCTCATCTAGCGCGCTCCAACAGCGTTCCCGTTCGGTCTGCGCAATGCCGCGAGGACCATTAGTCACCTCATGGCACAGCGCCTGCGCCCGTCCCCCACGGATGACGAATTCGTGGGTATGACAAACTACGTCGCAGAATTTTTCCACGACCTTCTCGTGGGAGATTCAGAGTCACTCTCCGACTCCGACTCCAGCAAGGGAAGCCATCACCCCTCGCGAGAATGGTTTATGGCAGGTACCCCCAAGGGACGTGTCGAAAGCGTCCATGAGGGAGGGGCTACTCCACCAAACGACCTCGACGATGAGGTCAAGAAAGATACGGGCCCTTCCTCACATGCAGGCGGAAACAGCTAAGGGCGTGGCACCAGGAACTCGAGGATGCACGACTCCAGCTAGAGCAGGAGCGCACGGAGCTTGAGAAAGATATCTAGCGCCACGAAGACAGTGGGCATGAGCGCGCCATGGCCCGCGACATGAACCAGAGGATCATCAAAGACGATGGAGCCCTCCCACACTTCGCCTGAACAAGCCAGAACATCATTATCGCGGCGGCCTTGCTCCGAGGGCTCGAAGAGCCTATGACACCCGAGGATCGTCGGGCCCATTGCGAGATCATACGCTGCTCGAGCACGCGGCGGTGTAGCAGACGGAGAGCTCGCTGTCTCAGCGACGTGAGCTCGACGCCAGTCAGCGTGCGCCCTTGGGACAACATGTCAAGGACGTGTCTGTCCACCAGGCGCCGCATGGTGGCGGGGCACGCGCTACGGCCTTGGTGCATGAGCGTCTCGATCTCCACCATGACGCACAAAACACCTTGGATGCCCGTAGACGTGGATGAAGCGACGAGAGAGAGGAAGCCGGCTGCGGCTATCACCCTCGTTGCGACGGATGCTATGACAGCGGCGAGGACCGGAGCCCGAGCCCTGACCTGTCGGGACCTCAGGCCTTCGGCTGACACATCCTCAACGCCGCCTTCCCACCACGATACCGACCGCCGACCAACATCCAGAAATACTCCAGGGAAACTAACCCCGGACTATGACTCGAGGATTACCGGCTTACTTGCCAAGCCGATGGAGTGGATAGTGATAGTTTTATTATCCGCAACCTCCCATTGTTCCTGGCCGATTCGGCGCGAACATGGCTGGAGCACCTTCCGTCCAACCAGATTCAAAGTTGGGCGGACCTAAAGGAGATTTTCATGGGAAATTACTAGGGCACCTACACGCGTCCTGAAAACCCATGGGATCTCAAAAACTGCCGATAGAAGTTCGAAGAAACTCTACGTGAGTACATCCGGTGCTTCTCCCGGCAGTGCAACGAGCTGCCCGACGTCGCCGACGCCGACGTTATAGGAGCCTTCCTGTCCGGGACCACCTGCGAGTCCCTAGTACATGAGCTGGGACGTAAGGGTCCCCAAACCACCAAGGAGCTCCTCGACATCGCCACCAGCCACACCTTGGACGAGGAGGCGGTCGGAGCGATTTTTTATCGTCCCAAGGGCAAAGCGAAGTGGGACGAGGACACCGACGAAGGTGCCTCCAACTGCCCCAACAAGAAGAAGAACAAGCAGCGACGTGAGGTCTCGCTCATGGCCGCTGCCGACCGCAAAGGGGGTCGGAAGCCCGCCGAGGGTACCCGAACACTTCAAGAAGCTGCTCGAAGGGCCATGCCCGAATCATGCATTCCCTACGTTCTGGCGCGGAGCTTATTCACCGTGATGCTCCCTATCGGCTGCAAATCGTTGAGTCAGATATATGTGCGTATATATCTTGTTCCTTCAGATTATTCAATAGCACTCCATCTTGCTGGGCCGCATGTCATGGGCTGCATAGGAGAAATGCTAGTTGATCCCGGTGTTTGGATGGAATTCAATCGCCACGTACACGTCCACGCAGCCAGCAAACACCTCAACTGACCTTCTAGAAACTTGATCACGAATGATAATTATCACGTGGAGATAAGTACGTAAGCTGGCAGCGCCGGATATCTCGCTCTGCTAATGAACCCCGGCGGCGCGTGCGTGTGGCCCAACAGGCCAGCTGCTACCCTAATTGCCTACCTATATAAAGGAGCCTCAGGACCCTGGGAGAGGCCAATCGCACTTTCCATCCACAAAGCAACTAGCACCGCTGGGCCCTCCTACCGCAAGCGCGTATTCGCAATCCGCCAATGCCGACGTCCGGCCGCGAGGGAGCCCATCGGCGCGGCGATCAGGCGTCTTCATCTAGAAGGCCGCATGCCCAATCTCACAGACTTTTTTTTTCTTGTATCCAAACAGACTGTAAGTTTACAGCCCGCTTCTTCTCTCTTTTATCTTCTCTCTCCTCTACCTCAGCATTTAGTCACTTTGCTCTTCATGCACATCGGCCGACGTCACGGCTGGCCGAGAAGTGGATGACGCGGCAGCCGGATGATCCAATCGGAGCCGGACTGCGAGAACCATCGCGTCATGAGGAGGCGGAGCATCGCCGGCGGGCTTCGGCTTGTTGGGGACAGACATGCCCGCGGCGTGGAGCTGGAGGCTGAGATCCGAACGCGGCCGCCAGGACAAGAACCTGAAGATACAAGTACTACACCAGGATGCAACTACTACTACAAGAGGCATGCGAAGCATAGATGTACATGCATATACGTGCGCGTACAGGCCATGCATGCACATACCATCTACGTGTGCCGAGAACACGAGCAAGGCGACGTACAAGTCTTCATCAACAACTCCAGATAATCAAGTTCCACAACATACCACGACGACGTTGCCAAGGATATCCGAAGCAGTTCGAGCTACACCAACCATGCAAGTGCTACTAACACTACAACACCATGTGCCGTTCGACACCGACGAGGCGTAGGACGCAGGTGGGCATGGCTGATGTTCTAGCCATGTACCGGCTCATGGACCGACGAGGCCATGGACACGCCGACGCCACCCACATCTACACCAACATCATGCATGGAGAAGTGAAGCGAAGATCGAAGACGACGACCACAGCAGCAGAATCGGAGGTACTCCGTGAGCTAGCTCACGGGGGTAATTAACTGGGAGCCTTTTGAGGCCCCAGGGCCCATGAAGACCACGATCGCCCATGTCAGCCCATGAAGACCATGATCGCCCATGTCAGATCACCGCTAGCAGGCCATGTAGCGCATGCATCATTAGGATCTTGTATTTGTTAACTCGTGATGATTAATAAAATACATGTTCCCATCTTTTTATTTTGTGTACCTTAGTACACTGGCACACCCGCACTTTTTCCCACACGAGAAGCCGCTTGAGGCGGGTTTTCTGGTGTCCAAACACCTTCGAGGTGGTCGGGTTCCACGGGACCTACCACGCCATCCTGGGACGTCCATGCTACGCGAAGTTCATAGCCGTTCCAACTACATCTATCTAAAGTTGAAGATGTCGGGTCCGCGCGGGGTCATCACCATCGGCACCTCCTTCTAGCGCGCCTCCGAGTGCGAGGTCGAGTGCTGCGAACACGCCGCGGCGATTGTCGCCTCCAGAGAGCTCACGACCATCCGGGAGGAGATCGTTGAAGAAGCTCCCAACCCCAAGCGGTCGGTCGGGTCTTTCGAGCCCGTGGAGGACACCAAGGAGGTCCACATAGATCCAACTGCCCCGAGGGCAAAGTGGTGCGCATCGGCACCCCACTTTTCTCAATATATGAAAGCGCGCTCATCGACTTTCTCCGCGCCAACAGAGACATCTTTGCGTGGAGACCCTCAGACATGCCAGGCATTTCGAGGAAAGTCGTTGAGCACGCCTTGAAGACTAGGCTAGGCTCCAAGCCAGTGAAGCAGCGCCTACGTCGCTTCGACGAGGAGAAGCGCAGGACCATCGGTGAGGAGATTGTGAAGCTTTTGGCGCTAGATTTATCAAGGAAGTGTACCACTCCGAGTAATTAGCCAATCCCATTCTTGTAAGAAAAAAGAGTAAAAAATGGAGAATGTGTGTTGATTACACGGGTCTCAACAATGCATGTCCAAAGGATCCATTTACTTTGACGCGCATAGACCAAATAGTCGACTCGACCTCAGGATGTGAAACCCTTTGCTTCCTTGATGAGTACTCCGAGTACAATTAAATCATGATGAAAGAGTCCGACAGCGTGCGATGTCTTTCATCACCACGTTCGGGTCATTCTGCTACGTCACAATGTCATTCGGTCTGAAAAACGTGGGGGCTACATATCAACGTTCTATGCTCAAGTGTTTCGAAGACCTCATCGGGCAAACCATTGAGGCCTACGTGGATGACAACATGGTCAAGTCTAAATAGGTTGACCAGCTCATAGCCGACCTAGAGTAGACCTTCGTGCAAACGGCATCAAACTCAACCCCGAAAAATGTGTTTTTGGGGTCTCGAGGGGCATGCTGCTGGGTTTTATCGTCTCCGAACGCGACATTGAAGCCAACCTAGAGAAGATCTCGGCCATCACGAGGATGGGCCTAGTCCAGATAATAAAGGGGTACAGCGACTTACAGGGTGCCTCGCCGTGCTCAGCCGCTTTATCTCGCGCCTCGGCGAATGAGGTCTCCCCCTCTATCGGCTTCTGAAGAAAACTGACCATTTTGAGTGGACGCCCGAGGCCTAGGAGGCACTTGACAAGGTTAAGAAGCTCCTGACGAAGGCCCTGATCCTAGTCCCCCCGACCAACGGGGAACCACTTCTGCTCTATATTGCGGACACCATGCAAGTGGTTAGCGCCGCCCTGGTGGTAGAACAGGAAGAAGAGGGACACACCCTCAAGGTGCAGCGTCCCGTATACTTCATTAGCAAAGTCTTGTCTAATTTCAAGACTCACTACCCCCAAATCCAGAAGCTTTTGTGTGCCATCCTGATCGCCAAGAGGAAGTTGTGTCACTACTTCGAGTCGCACCCGGTGACGGTCGTAAGGTCCTTCTCTCTCGGTGAGGTCGTCCAAAACTGGGATGACATAGGAAGAATCATGAAGTGGGCACTTGAGCTGATGGGTCAGGGCATTTTGTATGCCCCTCGGGTGACCATCAAGTCTCAAGTGCTAGCCAATTTTGTTGCAGAATTGATCGAGATCCAAATGCCACCAGCAACCGTCGATCAAGAGTACTAGACAGTGTACTTCGACGGATCACTGATGAAGAAAGCCAATGGAGTGGAGCTAGTCTTTGTTTCACCCCTTGGGGTACGCATGAGGTACATGGTTTGCATCCATTTTCCCTGCCTCCAACAATGTGGACGAGTATGAGGCACTCATCAACGGCCAACGCATCGTCGATGAGTTGGGCATCCGATGGCTTAACGTCCGGGGCGACTCCCAGCTGGTCATCGACCAAGTCATGAAGAAGTCAAGCTACCGCCGCACCAAGATGGTTGCATATTGCCAAGAAGTCCGCCAGCTAGAGGACAACTTTGATGGCCTCAAACTCAACCACATCCCAAGACATCTCAACGAGGCGACCAACATGCTAGCGAAAATTGCATCCGGTTGAGAGCCAGTTCCAACGGGCATCTTCGCCAGTGATCAGTACAAGCCCTCAGTCCACTACGAGGAGCCAGAACAGACAGGTGACGGGCCGCCTGCCCTGGGCTTAGGGGCTATCCAACCATCGGCTCCTTCCGACCCTAAAGTCATAGAGCTTGACGAAGATCCAGCAGCAGAGCCCGACCCTCTAGCTGACTAGAGGACGCCTTACCTCGACTACCTCCTCTATGAGGTGCTACCGATGGACAAAACAGAGGCTTGGCGGCTCACGCGTCGTGCCAAGTCCTTCGTTGTTATTGAGAGGGAGCACTACAAGCGAAGCCACACCAGGATCTTGTAGCACTGCATCCCCATCGAACAAGGGAAGTAGTTGCTAAGAGATATCCATGGTGGGGTCTACGGGCACCATGCCACACCTAGGACCCTGGTCAGAAATGCGTTCTGACAGGGCTTCTACTAGCTGATGCTAAATAGATTGTGCACGCCTGCGAAGGGTGTCAATACTACGCTCGACAGACCCACCTGTCGGCCTAACCACTCTAAATGATCCCCATCACGTGGTCGTTCGTGGTCTAGGGGCTCGATATGGCCGGACCTCTCAAGAGAGCGCCTGAGGGCTATACGTACTTTCTTGTCGCCGTAGACAAGTTTACAAAGTGGATAGAGGCTTGGCCGATCTCTGTGATCAAGTTCAACCAAGCCATGTTGTTCTTCCTTGACATCATCCACCACTTTGGAGTCCTGAACTCCATCATCATGGACAACAGCACACAGTTCACCAAGAAAAAGTTCCTCCAATTTTGCGATGAATACCACATCTACGTTGATTGGGCTACCGTGGCGCACCCCCACACGAACGGCATGGTCCAATAAGGCCTCAAGCCTAGGATCTTCAACCGGTTGAACAAGTTTGGGGGGCGATGGGTTGCTGAGCTTCCCACGATGCACTAGAGCCTGAGGATGACCCCTAGCCAGGCCACCAGCTACATACCCTTCTTCATGGACTACGGTTCCGAGGTTGTCCTCCCGACCGACCTCGATAATGGAGTGCCAAGGGTTAGGCCATACAACGAGCAGGGAGTCGAGGCATCCCTCGAGGACGCCATGGATCAGCTCATTGAAGCGCGTGACATTGCCCTCCTCTGCTCGGCCAAGTACCAGCAGCCATTGCGCCGGCATCACAGCCGTTGGGTGCGGGGTCGGGCCTTAACGTCGGGGACCTAGTGCTCCGCCTCATCTAGAGCAACAAGAACCACTACAAGCTCTCTTTGTCGTGGGAGGGACCGTATGTCGTCGTGGAGGTGCTTCGGCCCAGCACCTACAAGCTCAAGACCATCGACGGCAAAGTCTTTGTCAACGCCTAGAACATCAAGCAGCTACGTCGCTTTTACCCCTAATCTATGTGCGTACTTATGAAAATTAAGAATGACGTTTTTGAAATGAAAAACACTTTCTCTTATCGATTTTGCTATCGTGTCCTCGATCTTTAGTGATACCTGACCCCAGCAACGGCAAGGGGTCGAGCCTCACTCAGAGGCTAATAAGAGTATGTCTACCTAAAAACATTCTCTGCACCCAACCCTCTCTTACGTTAAGATCTAGAAGCAAGGGTTGCGGAAACAAACACCGAGTAAAACTGGTCGGACTGCAAGAAACCTATGCCCCAGCGGCTACGGCGTTTTTGCTCATCAGCATGATTAGAGTTTTTCATCCGCACCTCGAGCTTTACAGCCTTAACAACGGAAAGGATCGGAACGCATGAACCTTTTTTCCATAAAAAAGGGAGAAGAACCAAAAGTCTGTTCAGCCATAATAAAAGTCAAGAACATATCCACTTATTACAAGTTCGCCACCTGGCCTATCTAACTAACTAATTCTTCAGGGGGATGATCTCATCCTCTATTTTGGCAAATAAGTCTTATGCCAGAGGGGCCACCTCCTTCTCGATATCCTCTAGCTTTGCCCCGGAGTAACCGGGCACAAAGCCCTGGCTCATCATCGCCAAATCGATGTTCTCGTAATGAGAACGGACAATCGCAAATGATCAGTGAACGCCGAAGTGAAGCATGTCCCATGCGATTTCACGTGCTTAATTCGTAATCCGGATGGCACGAACTGTGAACGAGCTCATCTCCTGCTCCGGGGCTAGTTCGAGGTCATCAAAGATCATTTGGACAGTGACGCACAGGGTATCATGCTCGTCGCTCTCCTATAGGAGGGAGGCCTTCACCTCGTCGAGCTCCTTCTCTAGGCCGCGGCTCTTCATCACCTCCACCCTAAGCTTATCGTCGAGACCTGTCCAAGTCACATACCGATCGTGTCAAAAGGCCTACCATGGATTCCAGGGAGAAAGACAATAAGAGAAACCAAAGGCTTACCATCCACGTCTGCTCGAAGCCTACGCACCTCATCGCGCTGCTGGGTCACCTCCGTGGTGCTAATCGGCCTTCGTGGCGAGCCTGGTGGACACACCCTCGGCCGCACCCTTCAGGTCCCTCTCCCCCTCAAGCTCACCCTCGAGGAGGTTGATCCACTACTAGGCGTTGGCGCGCTCCTGGCGAGCCAAATCACACTCCATGCGGATCCCCTCTATGGCCCAGAGCAAATCATCCCGCTCCTTCCATAGCCACTCGGCCTCCACGGCGTCCATGCGTGCCCTCTCGATCAGGTCCATGAGCTTCTCCCTGGCCTCATGTGCATCATCGTGAGCCTCCTTCTCTCGGACTCAGAGGTCGGCTAGCTCCCGGGGAGCGGGGGCAAACTCAGCCACCTCCTAACGAGTGGCAGTGAGCTATGTGGTTAGCCCCTAACTCCGCTGCGTCTCTTCGGCAAGGCGGTCCCAAACGTCCTTGTGATGAAGGAATTGGGACTTCTCTCGGCTGTGGACCATAAGGGACTGCGGAGAGGACATGACTTAGAGGCGCGAAAAGAGAAAATGAGGGTTGAAAACACGGTCATGTCATACCTAGCCAACCGGGGTGACGATGTCGTGCAACGAGCAAGCCACGGTCCCAACCTCCATGTGGATGCTCCCCAATTCCCTCTCCTCCGTGGCATCATCGAGGGCAAAAAATGTCGCCCCTGGGTCCCATCATTCTACCCACCAGATCTAGGATCCTCCCCATGTGCGCTAGTCGCCGCCCACCTAGACCGGAGACAAGGATGGCTCCGCGCCGATCCCAAGCGACGCCGACCCCTCTTGTGGCAACAACTCCTCTGGAGCGAACCCTCCAGTGGTAGAGGGGGTGGGTGACATGGATGCAAAAGCCTTCCCCATCACCACATCAGCTAAGGATGCCTCGAGTGTGCCCTCTTCGGTCTACCTCACCGGGGAGGCGGCCACCCGCACGGATGATGACTCTGGCTATGTCGGTTTTACTTGTGACGTCGTGGCCACATCCGGCTACGCCACGCCCGCCACGAGTGCCTCGGACATGCCCTCCTCCGTCTGCTCTCCTGTGGACGCCCCAGCACCACTCTTGCTCACCTCCAAAGAGGCACCAACCGGCTCCTGGCGCGTCTGCTAGAGGGCGAGGCTCTTCTTTGGCGTAAGCCTCAGGAGAGTCCCACATCCTCTGACGCTACAAAGGACATGATAGTCAGTTTACGGCAAAAATTCGGTAGAACAAAAGGACAAAAAACTCTTGACTCACCTCGACGCCATCGGACGATGACGCTTTGGGGCTAGCCTACCCGACCCTGGCTGCTCCTCATCGGCGCGTTGCCACTTTGAGCCCTCCCTCTATTCGGAGGGTTCGGATCGAGCGGAGCGGCTGGTTCCCACCGACTCTGGGGGCACCGTGGGAGGCCCAAACGAAGCAGGGTGGCTTGATTCTGCCAGCTCCGGGGGTGCATCCTTCCCCTCCTACCCTAGGGCATGCCACGAGAAAGGCCCCGCCTGCGGCAGAGATGGATCCTCATCCCTACCACCTAGCTCATCCCATTGGACGGACGACCCAAAACCGTCCCCGCCGCCCAGCTCATCCCATTGGATGGGCGACCCGAAACTATCGCCTTCTTCTTCTTCTTCTTCTTCCTCCTCCTCTGAACCCTACCGCCACTTTCCTCAGTTCAGCCTCGCCCGCTGCTTTGCCACCGTCTCACCTTCTTGCTGTCATTCTCCTTCTTCCTCTTTTCATCTGCGGCGCGGTTCACTGCCCTCACAGTTGCATGCTCTAGCAACGATGCGGTGGAGGCCTGAAAGCCCAACCCCGCCAGCAACTCAACAAAGCTCACATCCGGCCGCATCACGGGATGTCCTAGGATCAGGAACATGGCATTGGACTCCTTTGTCGCCTCCCTAATGCGCTACACAACCTCACTCTCATGGAGTGGCCCTTGGGTGAGCATCATCCCATTAAGCTACGTGCCAGGCATCATCTCGTACAGTGGGAGGGCGCATGCCATCAGCGACGCCACCCTCCTCGTGTGATATGCCCTGATGACACAGGCCCCATGGAGGCTGTGGTTCTTTAGGAACATGATGGTGTCAAGGATATCGCGCATCCTCTTCTTTTCCTTCTCAGGAGGTCCCCACAACCACACCAGCGGCACCTCTTCGATGAGGCATCCAGTGAAGTCCGGCAAGGGGGCGACGACGGTATTATGCATGTAGAACCACTTCGTATGCCACACCTTGTTGGACCTCGATAGCTGACAGGGCATATGCGCGGCGGACTGCTGCCCCCGGAGGTGGATGCCCATGCAACCCATCGACACTGGCAGGTCCCTAGCTCTATCCCTCTTCTTAAGCAGGGAGACAGAGAAGAAGTACCTCCATAGTTTGAAGTGGGGTTCGATCCCTAGGTATCCCTCACACAGCGTGATGAAGGCCATGATGTACTAGATCTCGTTGGGGTTCAAATGTTGTAGTTCAATCTGGTAGCGGTGCAGCAATCCCCGGAAGAACGGATGGGGAGGAATCACGAGTCCACGATAGTGGAAGGGCACGAAGGACACGACATAACCATCAGGCGGCCCCAGTGCATCCTCATGACCGGTCACGATCTACTCCGCCGCATCGGTCCTCCCATAGAGAAGACCGCGCTTGATGAGGCCCTCCATGCATGCGTGGGTGATGTTGGAGCGTTACCACATCTCCATGGGAGGCAAGGGCAGAAGAATGAGAGCTACGCTGGTGGAGGAAGAGAGAAGGCAATAGATCCAAACACCGGCGGTGGAGAAGCGGAGAAGGCGAGGCTACGATTAGGCGTGTCAAAAGGTGAAGGGAAAGGCCGCTATTTATAATGGAAGGTGGAGCGAGAGGCGAACCGTCTGCCTAGATCTACACGCTCAGTGCACCGCGTCACATCGCCTCTCTAAGAAACATGCGCACGCCACCTCTGGCCGCTCCCTCGAACGCGCCCGCCGTGCCTCGTCACATCACCTCTCCAAGCAATGTGTGCAAGCCACCTCTGGCCACTCCCTCGAAGGACACGCCGGATGATGGTTCGCCCCATTCGATGGGCCAAGAACCACCATAGGTAAGGAGAGATACGGAGCTGAAAACGCTCACAGGGCCCATTCAGGCCTAGGAGTTCGAAGGTTGGCCCATCGATGGGTTCACAACCGCTCCGGGACACCTTTAGAGTGAGTGGTGGAAAGGGATGGGCCTGCTAGCAGCCAGTACCTAGGCGCATGAGGGTCGTAGGCATCCTGGCCCACCTTCGAGTCTTGGTTGATTCCTCGAAGAAAGGCAGCGAGCTCTTGGGACTGGTCAAACGGACCCAAGAACTATATGGATTGGTCGTCAAGAATCTAGAGTCGGTCACCAGCTGACACATGCTAGACCCCCGCGAACGGGAAGCCGAGGCCCCACTCGGACTAGCCCGTTAACATCTCACCGAGCATCATGATTCGTCCATCGAGGAAAACATCGTACGGCTCAGCCCCTCCGTTTTTATCAAAAAATGCTTGAGGGAGAACAATCAAAAAATGACCAGACCCCTACTATACGTGGGGCCTTGAGGGAAGTTGGACTCGTAAGGAGACTGAATACGCGGTCGCATGACGATGGCGGATCGATCGGATCCTAAGGAGGGATCGAAATCAAGAGAAATCTTTTTTGGCCCCCCGAATTCCGTAGCTACATGTTCCCAAGGAGTCTGATCGCGATAGAAGGAAATCGCAACCCACCATGGCGTCTCACGGGCAGTAGAAGATCGAAGCCCTCGAAGTCCCTCCATCTGAAAAAATCCTACGAAGGAGTTTCCTACTACTCCGTAGGCTCGGGGGCTATTGTCGGGTATCAGTATTAGGGAAACCCAACGAAGGGATCTGAGGACCGCGAACGACAAACTCACCTAGATAATCGAGGACGTATTTTAGTCTCAACTGACCCCGAAGGGACGGTTTTAGCCTTGCCAGACCCCTCGGGCACGGGCCCCGTGTCGCCCGACCCTGAGGGTACTGGAGCAGTCTCGCCTGACCCTAAGGGCATGGGCTCCGTCTCGCCCAACCCTGAGGGCACGGGCTCCGTCTCGCCTGACCCCTCAGGCATAGGCCCCGTGTTGCCCGACCCTGAGGGTACGGGAACCGTCTCGTCCGACCCTAAGGGCACGAGCTCCGTCCCACCCGACCCTAAGGGCGTGGACTCCATCTCGCCCGACGGGGACCTATACCACTTCCAACCACTACGGGTCTAAGGGTATGACCCTGGGGTCAAACTTCTGATATCGGGAGGGAAGCGGGCACGTCTCGAAGTGACCCATGGCCACGTCAGACCACGCTCGGGGGTTCGCATCGCCAACAGCGACGGGTGTGTGGTCGCTGTGCTACCTAATCCCCGTACGGCCACTGACATGTACGTCGGTTCACCACGCCATCCGTCGGGACGGGATGGGACGCCATGACCGGCTGATGACGTCGGGTCGTGGCATCAGTGGTGAACATGAACCTGACGTGGAGCCATCCCCGTCACCATCTACAGCGTCGGTGGGACCCGCATGAAGAAAAAGAAGGACGCGACGGCCCTGGAGGCCTTCTTCTCCCTCGCTTTTCCCCTTTCCTCTCTTTCTCTTTCCCTGTAACCTGCGTCTTCCCCTTCACCTATATAAGGGAAAGCATGACGCCCCATGAGAGGAGCACACGGTTGAACGAGCTTAACAAGACTCAACTCCGTTCGATCCTTTCACCAGAGACTTGAGACATTCTCCCTCTCTCGTTCGTTTGTAACCCCTACTACAAATTAGTGCCGGTAACACGAGCAGCAGCAAACTGGACGTAGAGTCATTTCGTCCGAACCAGTATAAATCCTTGTGTCCTCCGAGCACACCATCTAGGCTAGACGTGCAGATACAAATTTACTAACCAGTGATCCAAAACACCGACGAGATGACATCTGGTTTTCTGTTGTGACTTGTTCGAATTGAGGCAGGTTGAACGTCTGCACCATTATCCTCATTTCATACCATGGTGAAATTAAAAAATTCCCAACCAAGCCTTCATAATTCATAGAAATTACAGATTGGAAAGGTTTAAGTTCGCAATGATGCGTTTATAGAAATTACAGATTGTAAAGGCAAAAAAAATTCGCAACGACAGAAACTACAGATTGGGCAGTAGGACCAGCAATTTTTTATCGCAACAAAGCCCTTCATAATAATTACAGATTGGTGGCCTAATGACAGCAGCTTCAAATATTTCTCTAAATGCAAAATACCGTTATCAACCGACACCTCAATTCCATTGTGAGGTGTCCCGTTATCAACCGACACCTCCATTCCATTGTGAGGTGTCACTACATAATAGAAGCATAAAACAGCACAAGAGCACTACAACAAAACCACAGAGGGAAGACGTTTTACTTCTAGATTGTTGATGAGATGATCAGTTAGAAAAGATTGAGATGATCCGTTAGACAACAGGAGTCAGTCGCCAATCAGTCTTTTTTTTCACTTTACTCAGCGTTTGCATCCAAAATGGACGATGCAGGCTTCCATATGATACTTCTGGCATTTGAATACAAATATCAATCCTTCACGTGCCCTTAAACCCGGCTTGATCCGCTTCTTTTTTCATCCAGAACAGTATTTTTCTCTCACACATTCCTCCAAACCATCCAAATTCCTCCAGAATTCCTCCAAGCGAACAGGCCCGAAAAGATGGGGAAAACGTGGGGAGGCTATGCCGAGCTCTACTCTGCCCTGTGTGGCACAACAGTCAGGACTTGCTACATCATGTTCTCTATATCATGACAAAACTGGAAACTGCACTAGCACCAATCCTATGACACACTAAACTGCATTCAGTTGCAGCTGTTACAACCTTTGGATATCGATATTATTCAGCAACCCCATGGGAATAAATCAAAGATTGGGGCCATTTTGACTTCCTATTGACTTCTATGGTCCAGGTGTTTTCTAAGGGTTCAGAGGCTCATCTTCTGCAGCCATCTCCACTGCTTCTGCAGGAAAATTGTCATAGTTAGAAACCAAGAAGATCTAGATCTGATTCGAAGGTGAAAAATATGGGCTTTACGATATTAGCATAGAGCAATGTGAACATACTTGTCGATCTGTGAAGATCAGAAACAACCATTAAGCGCCTCTGCAAGATTGCTGCCATGAAAAGGAAAATGGAGCACATGCCAAACATGACAGTTATTGGGAATGCATCCACCTGCACGACAACATTTGTAAAAAAATAATAATAACAATTGAGACAAGACATCCTAATATATAGACTAAATTTTAGAGGAACTTCTATTTATCCACATGTTTCAGCTGAACAGGTTTATGGATTCCTTGAGTTCCTTCATTGTTAGTAATTTTTTATTAAAAAAACATGAATCTGGAAATAGGAGTTTCTCTCAAGTTTTTTTTTTTGTTGCTTACATTGTATAATACCATGCAAACAAACAGGTTGAGTGGTATACGGAAGAAATTCATGATTGTGCTTCTCGCTTCCTCGGGAATATATTGAGATCTCATCTTCATGATTGATGGCCAAAATATACCAACACATGACTCAAAGGTACAGAAACCAAGAAGCTGTAAGCAGCCTCCTAATGAAATGCTACCGCCTTTCTCCCCAGAGGGAGGTACTAGGAACTGTAAAACATAAACAGGCAATGTTAGCGTCAGAGAGGGAGAGGGGGGGGGGGGGGGGGGGGGGGGGGGGGTGAGAGAGAGAGACTGCACGATGTGATCAACAGACTTACATTAGTGACAACGGGGAGGCAAAGAGTAAAGGCTGATACTGAAAACACGATTTGCATATAACCTTCAACCTTCAGCTTCCGAGCTAACAAACGAGAAGCAATTGAGCTACCCAGCATCGAGGAAAGCATGAAAGTAGCAAATATGAAGCCGTGAGGAATTTCCTCATCCTTTGGGCTCAGAGCAGGAGTCCACAGGAAAACGAAAGTATACATTGATCCCTCAAACAATGACTGTATGGCTCCAAGCAATGCAATCTTTTCGTCTGAAATTTCAAGAGAGTTCCTTTCCATATCAATTTTAAAACTCACTAAATTTATCAAGCCATTTCCTAAGCTAAGACAGGTAAAATCTACCTGAAGCAATGGCTTTAGCTGCACCCTTGAACTGGGTTATCAAGTCCTTGCTGTCAGATGAATCTCCGTAGTTCTCACCCCATGATGATAAGATAATTGCCATTCCTATTGCTAGGAAGCAAGCGGCGGCATCAAATGGAGCCACAGGACCAAAACCCATGTTATCAGCAAGAAAATTTGCAAATAGCCCAGCAACAATGGCCACTAGACCATTGCCAAGAAATATAGCCTTGGAGAATGTTATCGACAACCATTGTGGGTCAAATCCTTTCTGTACAATAACAGTGCAAATTTGCCCATTGTCAGCAAGAACAAAAGGGAATGCACTGTAAAAATTGAGAAAACAATGCCATCAATGACTTATCATTAGAAAAATAAACACCCTGTTCGGCTGGGGCTGAAACGATCGCAAACGATCGTGGATTATTACTGCTGGCTGGTTTGGTGTGAGAGAAAAATACTGTTCTAGCTGGAAATTTACGATCGTTTACGACCAAACGAACAGGCCGAAAAAGAGCAACATTGATATAGACAAAAAGAACAGTGCATCGCATTGATATGCAGGCAATGGACTTCTCATGATACAGAAAGGTATTAATTATCAGCAGGGGCGTCTATCATCCTGAAAATTTTAATTGGACTGGGCCATAGTTTTAATTGCTGGCTTGTTCTGATCAAGCATGGGAACACCAGATAGTCCAGATCTGCTGACAAGGGCTTCAAATCAAACAAAAGAGAAAATAAATGGACTGCTGGCAAGTGACAAGAAGACTGCAACTTAGTGATCCTGATGCACTGTGTTCTGCAATGCAACCATCCTCCAAAAAAATTATTACCATAATTGTACTTTAATTCAGGTAAGTTCAATTTTCTATACCTGAAAAGTCATTTTATACATAGCGTACTGACACTCAAGAAGTCAAACCTCCCAAGTATTTTATCTTTTGTTATCTTCAGTCAACCTATATACCGACAACTGGCAACAAATGTAGACAAAACAAAAAGCAAAACAAGTCCAAAATGTAATTAATAGTAGCTGTTTAGAAGAGCTGATTATGATTAGAGTTAAAGCATGTCATCTCCGAGGTATCAGCATCACTGTGGAGAGAGGGATCTGGGCAGCTACCTTGTTGTGCTCTGCGACGAGCCACGACTCAAACGCTGAGAAGAGCAGCGAAGTGGCAATGCCTCCAAGGACGCGGCCAATCATAAGAATTTTGTACTGGGGGGAGTGCTTGGTGAAGCAGCTGAGGATGTAGGTGATGCAGTAGGTGACGCACGCCCTCTTCCGCCCCCTGACCACCCAAAATCCATCAGCCTCGTCGCCATACCCACCAAAACAGAACGAAATCGACTGGATTCAGCCAAGGCGCGCGGGGGGGGGGGGGGGGGGGGGGGGGGGGGGGGGTGGGGGGCGCACGCACTGCTTATCCGCGAGGGATCCGACGATGGTGCCGAAGAGCATGGAGGAACCGAAGCCGGCGATGAAGAGGCGGCCGATGTCGCCCTTGTCGAAGCCGTACTGGCTGTAGAGGTAGTACACGTAGGGCCCCTGCAGCCAGTCCCCAGCTGCACCATCCATCCGCCGGAGCGCAAGAACGTCAGAGAGACCACCAAGCACCACTGGCATTGCGCCCCCCAGTCCAGATCTGGAGGACGCAGTGCCGCGACGCGACGGGGATTCGAGGGAGGAACAAGGAGTCAGGAGGGAGGCGTACACATCATGAGGGAGTAGACGAGGATGTAGTTGTTCTTGAAGGAGTTGAAGGCAGGGGAGGTGGCGACTCGGTCCTTGCCGGACTTGCCGAGCTCCAGCGCCGCCACCATGGCGGCGAGCGCGCCGAACACGAGGTAGTAGAACATCTCCATGGCGATGGCGGGCCGGAGAGATCGCGATGAGGGGTGGAAGGGGGAAAGGGTGGTGGGATTTGCGTTGGGGGTGGCGATTGGTTAGGATTTTATACGGCGCACCGGCTTAGGGCGCGTTTGGTTCACTTTGTGGGTAGCCTGGCTAGCATCTAGTATCCAGGCTGGGCTGGGACAGATCTATGCAGGTGGTTATTGTTTGGTTAATCGGATAAATACAGACAGGACGAGCAGAGCACATGTTTAGTTACATGTACAAGCTAGGAACCGACAAGCAGAAACAAACATGTAGTTGTTTGGTTGGCTGTATTTACTAGAATTTGAATACCTCAAGATTGAATTCGGTGAGGTTACCATAGCCACAGTCCAACCCAACCATTCATACCATATCTCCTCATACAAAAGCCTTACGGGTTGAATATTACAACTAATGATTAGATTAACTTGTACAATAAAACTAAGATAATACTAATGAACTGAACCATGATAATGGTATCTTTGGTCGAGAAGATTGTTTTGTCCAATTTTTTTATGTCCTTGCAGTTAATAGGGACTTGATCAACAGGGCCTTGAGCACCCTTTTGGTTGTGATAGACAGCCAAAGCCTCTTCTTCAGTCTTGTATCCTCTGTAATAGGCTGTCTTGAAGCCATTGACACTTGCATGGCAATCTCTCCAGGAGGAGAATACTCTAGTTTGGTGTCCACGGTACACAACATACCAAATCATAATGTCAATCCTAGGTGATGTAAAATTCAGCAATACATTGTGAGTATATTGAAATAGAAACAATTAGCAAGAAAAGAAGAAATAAATGGAGTTGTGCTCCGATCATGCAAGAATCAAAGAGGACCTTATAATAGGCAATGGAGTAGTGCTCAGATCATGCACAAATGAATCAGGTCATCATAAAGGCAATAGAGTTGTGCTCAGATCATGTATGAATGCAAAAGAACTTCATAATAGGCAAAAGAGTTGTGCTCAAATATAGCAAGTATGAATAACAGGATATCACAACCAAGTGAAGATAGAAATCAACAGAAAGCAATGGATGAATTATCATGAAATAAATCCATGGCCATAACTGCAACCATGATCAAGTGTCCATGACATCATAGGCAATGTAACTGACTGATCAAATACATCATCACAGAGCTAATGCATGTGCTACTGGCACCTAACCCACAACCACGGTACTTGCCACTCTCAGACCTATAACCTAAACATACCACCCAGCCATGAGGTAACTAGCTAAAGAGACCAGCATGCTGTCTCAAACCAAAAGAAATGGAGCATAGTGTTGCAAGCTCCAGTCAGCTCTGTCCTGCACAAAAGAGATCACTGCACAAAAGGAGGAGGAAGCAACAGGTTGGTAGCTTCACTCCACAAAAGACAGATCAGTCAGCAAGCATGTAGATACATCTACATGTAGTAATGCTTGGCAAGCCATGTCCTGAGCCAAAGGACACAGTGAGAGTCAGTCATGTTGACAAAAGCATCACCCTTAGCCTTGTTGTCAACCAGATGGGAGAAAGCACAGATCAGAGCCTCCTCAGTGAACCCCAACATGTACATCACTGCACCATACAGATTAGGGTTCAGCACCTCAACCTTAGTCTCACGGATAATAGAAGCAACATCCCTCACTGCCTCAGTCATGCCGGCCATAACCACATGGTCCTCCTTAGTGAGGACAGACCTTTTCCTCTTGTTGGAAGGACCAGAACCACTAGTGACATCCTTTGCATCCTTGCATGCTTCACCAAAGACCTTGGCAGCAGCATCCATGGACTTGGTTGCCTTCTCATCATCATGTGGTTCAGTCTTCACCGAGCTATCTGCAAAGTCTGATGGGCTACCTAGAGCCTCATTGGAACCCATAGCATACTTGCCGGTGGCCAAATCATTCCCAAAAATGGTCATCATCTCCTTGTAGTTCTCTATGTGCTTTGCTTGTTAAAAAACTCAATATCCTTAGGGTGTGCCTATTTTTAATGTGTATGATCAGTTAGCAATATAACTAAAGGATAAGAAGAAAGAAAGAGCTATTTAACATAATAAGAAGGTAAGAAAGATCGAGGCATCCCGCACCACTGAGTTCCCTCAGCTTGGACACCCTCTTCTATCTCTGCCTTCACTTTCTCAGGTGGTTATACACTTGAGTATCAGTCACCTCATTGCCAGTAAACTCCTGCAAATACTTGGCAACTTGGTTCAGGTGCACCTCCTTTAAGCCCTTATCTGTTCTAACACCACTTTCAATCAGCTGGCACATATGACGCAAGACAAAGAAAGACATTGCACTAGTCCAGCGCATAGCACCCCTAGGGCACTGCTCAGCACCAGCCTGCACCTGCTGACCATCTCCACCGACCTAGACAACCTCATCACCCTCCAGATCAATCCTAGCAACCTTCTCAGCTATCCCCTAATTATGTCAGTCATACATTACCTCAGTGTATGATCAAGTTAGGTTACAGAATGCAATGCATGCATGGTTATCACAGCACATACCCAATGCCATATGATCAGAAAAATAGAATTTAATTCATGCATGTTTGTCATCATTGCACTAACAAAAAACCTGAACCAAAATCAACAGCAAGAACATAGAGGAATAAAGGATTGAATTATCATTGCACATGCCATAGCCTCAGTTAGGTTAAACAGATTAGAGTATTAAATTATCATTGCAAATGTACTTAGCCTCAGTGAAGTTATAACGAATACAAACAGAAATCATCATTGTACATGTCCATAGCCTCAGTCAAGTTGTTCATACAACAAATTATTACATCATCATTGCACAAGTGCATAGGCTCAGCTAACAAAACAACAGTCTATCATTGCACACAAAAAACAGCAAGCTCTAAACATGAGAGGTGGCCCTATTGTTCCACATTTGATTTGCAATTTCATCCCTCCTATTAACCCAAGCTACATTATTAGTCTCATTACCATGACCAGGTCCAGTACTACTAGAATTAGGTTCCCATATTGCTTCATCAGAAAAAACCTCATCTTGACCATGGTCAATTATCCAACTATGAAGAATGCAACATGCAAGAACTAATTTGACTTGTGTCTTGAATGGGTGGTAGGGCTTGTTGTCTAGAATACAGAATCGATTCTTCAAAGCCCCAAATGCCCTCTCAACTATGACCCTTAGGCTTGAATGCCTCAAGTTGAACAACTCTTTCTTATTGGTAGGATAATTTTGTCCACCATATTCTTTTAAGTGGTATCTAGTGGCTCGGTAAGGGGGCAGAAATCCAGGGCGACATACATAGCCAGTGTCCAATAGGTAGAATTTACCTAAATAATTAATTAGACAGCCAAGAATCAGTTATAGTGTTTATTTGAAATCCCATTTGTTGTTTGCCTAAAAAATTGTGTTACAAGTACCTGGTGAAACCCTTAACCCATCATCCCTCTCTAGAGCATCGGCTAAAATGAGGGCATCATGTGCAGATCCCTCCCATCCAGCTAGCACATAGGTGAACCTCATATCAAAGTCCACTGCAGCAAGCACATTTTGAGTAGGATAGTGCTTTCTATCCCTGAATGCTGTAGATATCTTTGCTAGTACTCTAGCATGAACATGAGTACCATCTATTGCACCAATACAATCATACATTATAGCAAGACTGGTGATTAAAGTTTGGTCAGGACTGCAGTTAGGTAGAGTTAAACCTTAGATTCATTTAATTACCTTAAAATAAGGATACCACCTTGGACTTGTTCTGATTTTAAGTGTTGTCTTAGTTGATGGTGGCCTTATCATCTCTCCCCTAAGCTCACCAATAGCATTCAAGACCTCCCTGAAATACCTACTAACTGTTTCCATGGACCTCCTAAATGTTTGGTGAATAACTCTAAATCTTTGGTTGTGTCCCACAACATGAAGAAACATTGCTACTTGTTCCTCTACAGTACTATTTATGGTATCTCTTAGCAAGCTTCTGTCCCTAAGTAGGTTACATAGGTTGAAAAATGGATCTCTATGCATATGGAGCATGTTAACACATTCTATGTCATTACAATTAAAATTTATGTTTAGATTGGCTTGGCGTTCCTCATCCATGGCACTTATTGGGGCATATGTGATCCGAGGCTATGAATTACGTGCCACTCTGAGCCTACTCATGAAGTAGGCATAAATGACAGACACAAAAGCAGCAGCTTTTATCACAAGCACGCGTCTCTGCTCAGCAGGGTTTATCTATTGCAGTTAAAAAAATGCAAAGCATGTCTCAGTAAAAGAAAAGATCATTTTCAGCATTCAACAAGTCAGACAGCAAAAAATAATATCATCATCGCCTAATGCACAAGAGCTCAAATATAGCTAGTTCAACGTTACAAGCATGCATCATTGGCTAAGGACATGTGCTCAGTTTTTGTATTTATAAAGTAATATCATCGGCCAAGAACATGTGCTCACTTTTCAAAATAAATAAGCATTCATCATCGGCTAAGAACATGTGCTCAGTTTTCATAGTAAGTAAGCAATCATCATCGGCTAGTGACATGGGCTCAATGGAAAAATCGTTACCGCTGGCTCCTTGCAAAAAAAGTCGCAGGGCTTTCAGAAGTTCAACGGGTAAGGAAAGGTAAAGGTAGATCTGCACATGAGGAAAAGAAATTAGTATGACAAGTAGGTAGATCTAATCTAGGAAAACAAGAACAGATCAAAACCTTAGGGGGGAAACTTGCCTTTTTACCTCCAACGAAGTCACCAGCACAAATCGAACCCTACAAATGCTCAAATACATTAGGAACCCAACAAAACCGATGGGGAAAGGGAGCAACACCAGATCTGCGAGGGATTATAGGTTACCTGCTCTCTTTGCCACAAAACCCTAACGAATCGAACCTCAAACCTGCGAAAATGAGAGAAGAGAAAGTCCAGCATAGATTGAATTGAGCCTCAAACACCATGGATCTGCAGCAAGAGGAAGTGAGGATGCATCACCTGCTAGCACCAGTAGGATCTAGACGAGCAGGAAGAGGAAGACGAGGAAGCAAGAGAGCTTAGAGCGGAGAGGCAGAGGGTGAGTGCGAGGGAGATAATGGGGAGAGGGGAGGTGGCGGTAAGGATTATAACGCGGAAGGATGGCGCGAAAGGGGTAGCGGTAACCCTAGCTTCCCCGCTCGCGCCCCCCATCTCCCGCCTACATCCGGAGAGCCAACTCTCGTCCTGCGAGAGTTAGGCCGCCAACCGTTTCCCGGCAGCCAGGCTCGGGGGAGCGTGTTGCACGCCCAGGGCTAGGCCCAGAACCCCATGCAGACATCCAAATGATGAAAACTACATCCCGGAGGCCAGACCGGGACAGATACAAGGAACCAAACGCGTCCTAGGCTTCTTCGTCGTCCTGACTCCCGATGGGATTTTGGTGGCGAGGCAGTAGTGGGCACTAGAGGCACTCTGGTGGTCTGGCCGCGGTGTGCCCGTGTGCGCGTGCGGTGTGCCGAACGGTTGGCTGGGCCGCACTAGACCAGGTGGCTCGTGCCTGCGCGCCGATGCTGGCTGAATTTCAAAATGTTCATTTGGTGTTTGCCTCTTCCAGTTCCACTTGTATTTTTATTCCGTCTACTGGTGCAGTGTAGCGTGACTGAGACAAATTAAAAGAACAGTTCGATTACCAAAAGAAAATGTTAACCTTATCTATTTTTATTTACTGTTTCTTGCTCTCTCTCTCTCTCTCTCTCATGTCTCACCCCCACCCTTTTAAATTAAAACTAGGTAGCGTGCCCGTACATTGCTACGGGATAACTAACAATTTATACTAAAAACACACGGATCGCACGATAAGATAACAATACTGTAAAAATTAAATACCAATGTTAAAGTGACATTTAATCTAAAAAGCAAAGTTTATGAATTTAACACAGTCACGGAGTGTGCAGCGTCACAGGCTCACAAACTCTACTTTATGGACCTTTCCGTGATGCGACTAAGATAATGTTTTATATTGGTAGGAAGAAATCTCTGATATCCATTTCTTTTATTGTAATTCATTTATCTAGACAATGTTTGAGGTGAGGGCATGGTTACAGTTTTTAGTAGCTTTACGATATTGTCCGAAGCTATGAGATGATTGATGTCTTGCAATAATCCTTTCATTAATTTAGTTTTCTATCTATGTTTAATTATTTATTCAGTCTATTTTATAGACACGCTAGTAGATAATGGATGACAAAATTCAAGAATCCATAATTTATCTCTTTGACTTTGAGCATGAGTTTTGTTTTTATTTTTTTAATTGATATATTGTCCTTTTGTTTTTACCGTAGAGTTAGCACGGACATGCATGAAAAAACGAAGATGTCTTTACACTGCAGAAATCTTTCAAGAAGATCATGCATAGATTATTCTTATATTGAATATTATATATATACAATGAAAGAAATGGATATTAGAGATTTCTTCATGTCAATATAAAATATTATCTTAGCCGCATCACGGAAAGGTCTATAAAATAGAGTTTGTGAGTCTACGACGCCGCGCACTCCGTGACTGTGTTAAATTCATAAACTTTACTTTTTAGATTAAATGTCACTTTAACGTTGGTATTTAATTTTTATAGTATTATTATCTTATCGTGCGATCCGTGTGTTTTTAGTATAAATTGTTAGTTATCTCGTAGCAACGCACGGGAACGCTACCTAGTATAAATATAAAGAATGAAAAAGACGATAAGAAATATTGGCATTAGGCCAACTCCTTTTGATTGTTTGCAAACACATCTGAAAGTTAACATGTGGGTTGTGGGTTGTGGGCATCAAATCAAAATAATAAAAAGAACATGGATTCGACCATAAGTAGCATTTGCCCTCTTTTTTTGAAAAAAAGAAAGGTACTGCAGAGTTATAGGATTGTTAATCTTATCAGCACCATTAATTTTTGACAATTGTAGAACTCAACCAAGACACCCATTGAAGTGCTACATCCCTAGCTCGTAACCCAATTAAGAGTAAGTTCTCGCAAGCCTAGCACCCCAGCCATTATTAAACTGCATGAAGGGCTCCGAAATGAAGACCACTATTTGAAAAAAGAGTAAATGATTATTGTTTCCTTCTATGCATGATTATTGTTTCCTTCCTTCCATGATTATTGTTTCCTTCCATGCACGATTGTTTCCTTTCATGCATGATTATTGTTTCCTTTCATGCATGATTATTGTTTCCTTTCATACATGATTATTGTTTTCTTCCATACGTGTGGCCTCAGGTGATCGATTTGTTTCCTTCAAAGCAGACGGGGATCGCAGGGATGACAGTTTCTTTTTCTATCACGTGGGGTATCGCACGGCCGGAAGGGAGGAGCGACCCTAAAAAATCGCACCAAAAAATTGTCTTACTTTTGTTCTTTTTAGTTGTAGGAGATATGTATTGACGTCGCACCATGCAGCTCTTGGCTTGAGTAATTCGCCTGAACCTGATCACGTCACGATTGTGCCATATTTTATCTTTCGTGATTTCACAATATGGGCACATAATGATCATCTATTTAAATTTGAGTTAATCTCATATTAACTTCTCATAACTGAATTAATCTTTTACTGCACTAACATTTATTATAGACCTTGAAATTTGTTGATTTCATAAGATTGGGCTAAGCCCAATTAAATTAAAGTTAACAAAAATAGTGGCATAGCTCATTAGGCCACTCCCAACGCAGAAACCATCATAGTTTCTATGGACATTAATTGTACTGCCAGCTAAGCATTTTGCTGATGTGGCAAGGTAGTTATTAAAGAGAGAGAGCAAAAAAACATAGAAACCGGGTCTAAGTTAGAAACTTTGTCTACACGAGAATTAAGACATGAAGGGATGTGATTGGTAGAGAATAGAGAAAAAATGTATGTGATTGGATAAAAAATTGTTTTGTAGAAACTATCTATTGGAACCATAGTTTCTATATGTAGTGTCTATAGAAATTAATAGGTAGCATTGGGACTATCCTTAGTATTGGCACAAGTACCATAAATCAGATTATACATCCCGTTACAAACACACATGTTTGCTAGTCCTATAAAACATGATTGCTCAAAGCCATTCCCCTTTTTTTTAGGTTGGTGCATGAAGATTTGGATCTTTCTTCTATTTTCTTATTAGTATCGGAAGAGAAGAACAAAGAAGAGAGAAGTCCGGGGAGAGAGAAAAGGGAGGACGAGACAGCAAGGTCTAAAAAGATGTCATTTCAAACCTCTATTAGCTACTGACGAGAGTCGCGTAGAGGGAGAAAAAAAATGAAACGGTGGCGTAAAGGTCATAATAACTTTTTTGATCATCCATATGAATTTTGGATCTTTTATAGTGGCTTGTAAGTAATTGACTCTAGTAAGTCTAACTGCTTCAATTACTAGATCCATGAACCGTCTTTGATTTCATCTAGTGTGGAGCAGAGGCAATAGGCCAAAGTTAGGGAGACAATTAGACAATGCCTTTGAGCCAACCATAAGAGCATCTCCAAGAGGCTTTGTAAAACGAAACTCCAAAATAAATGGTTTCGAGGGTCTCCAAAATAGAAAACACATATATGTTCAACTAGATTGTAGCGAAGCTTAACTATCCACTCAAATCCATTTCAACACACGTGGATTGATGTGAATACATGTACATTAAACAAGGACTAATTTCGATAGCAAGCGTTGCCCGAGTAGAAAACATGGAATGGCGGACTTCAAATAAAAAATTCTAGAACACGACTTCACGTGTATTTCATTAAGAAGAAGGTAGCACAAAACAAACAACAGCCATCAATGGTGAGATGCTAGTATGAAAAAGTCAGAGACACCAGCGAGCTTAACGTAAAACGCTACATTTTGAACAAATGTGCGGCTAGTAGCAGACGCTCCGTGCTAAGGCCCCACGGCCACCACCAGGAACTAAGAAATCGCCGTGAACCCTGTGACGACCCACCCATCCCCTTCTTCCAGCACCAGCCGCGCCGCCTAGCTTGCCGTGGTCACAACGTTGTCGAAGAGGCGGGAGTTGCGCTCCTTCCACAGACGCCAAGACACAAGCAGTACCATGGAGTCGAACCCCCTCCGCAATTGAGTAGGTACCAGCCGGCGGGCATCCATCCACCATGATGAAAGCATGAACCCCGGCTGAGGCGTGAGCTGATCCCAGCCATCAGGACGCAGTAGGCGGAACCACAGTTCCCATGCGTAGACATAGGAGTGATAGGATCTTAGGAACAACGGGGAGTAGATCTTGTGGGTTGATTCATTTCTATTTGGCTTAGAACAACCAACAGCATGAACTGGAGAGAGAGGGAGAGAGAGAGTAGAGTGCCATACCTTCAGGCTTGGTAAAGGAGGAAGAAATCGCCATGGCAGTGGCAATGCAGTTAGGGGCGACGGTGGCACGGCGTCATAGTCGAACACCATGCAGAGGAGGCATGGTCCAGTGGCGTTGCAGAGGCGACGATGAAGTCGGTGGCGGCTTCCCGTCGCTGGCAGCACCGTCTCTTGATCGGTTAGCGTTAGGGTTTCTTGTCGGAGGGTTGCGGCGGCTTAGGTCAACCTCATGGTTAGAGCCCTTGCCCTCACCTCCCTTTTACGGTGCTATGCGACAAGGGCCCACCAACCATGGAGCGGTTGGGAGCCCTCGATCAAGGCGCTGATCCAAGGGCCCAATTGGCCGTTGGGCTAATTGGTGGAGATCAAACTAACATTCTCCCCCTTGATCTCATCTTATTCCTTAAACTTAACTTACTTACTTTATCTTGTTTCCATTTCATCACAGATTAGTGCATAGAGCGTGCCTCATTATCACGGTCTGTTGCCATTACATTAGATTAAACAACTACAATGCACCTCTCTGTTTTGAAACAGATACTCAACTAGACCCTTAGTATCTAGAAATTATAGGCTTTCCCATAAACCCATGTCTACTATGTGTTCTCTGAATGCACTAGGTGGTTAGCCTTAGGTAAGCGGATCCGTAAGTACATGCTCGATACTTATGTGCTCAATGCTTTCAAAATGATTCTGGATTTTCTCCTTTACAACATATAACTTAGTGTCAATGTGTTTGGCAGCACACTTGACATGTTGTCTTAGGAGTTAACTTACTTTAAATGGTTATTGTTGTTGTCCACCATTGTTAAATCCAGGTACTAATTCTCTTAACCTCTTTTGTCTGTTCCTTAAGCCTTATGTCAAGCTATACTATGGTATGCATCACTGATGACACCATAACTGTTTCTTTGGAGCTTTTCCACAATAATACTCCAACTACGAGTGTTAACAACTTCTATGGATTTCACTACATATCCCACTAAGACTTAACATTTGTATCCTCAACTATTTGAGAGTTCTTATTCTTTCTTACTCAGCATGAGGCCTATAATACTTTGCAAAATTATAAGACATTCTTAACTCAATTCCAGTGATCTATATCTAAACTAGACTTCTACCAAAATATCTCGGATACATAAACTATGTCAGGGTAAGTTCTTACTTATACTTGTACACACATCAAGCTTTCAACAGCTGAAGCATATGGAACCATATTCTTTTGATCGATCTCATATCGATTCTTGGAACACTTGAAGTTCCCAAAACTATTACCCTTGACTATAGGAGCAGGCTAGGTTTACTCGCATGCATACTTTACTTCTTTAGAACTTTTCTAAGTATATATTTGTGATAGTCCTAATACCCCATTTTCTTCTATCTCGGTGAAATTTTGATTCCTAGAACCAATGACACTTTATCAAGATAATTCACATTGAAACTTGAGGACAAAACTTCTTCTTCTCCAATGATAGATTAACATCACTACTAAGGAGTAGAATGTCATCTATTCACAGGATGTGGAAAATGAATTTTCCATTCTTGATCCTCGCATAAACGCTATCGTCCTTCTCATTTTTTTAAAACACAAACTTTCTTATTGTTTTTATCAACTTCAATACTAATGTCTAGAGACATACATTTAACCCATCAATGGATTTCTACAGGCGGCATCCCTTATATTCTTTTCTTCCATGATTAAAACCTTTTGGGTTATGCCATATAAATGTTTTCATATAAATCCCTGTTGAGGAAAGCCATCTTTACACCCATCTGATGTATTCCTAAATCATAATGTGCCATGAACTCCATTATGATTCTAAAGGAATCCTTACATAAGACTGGAGAGAAAACTCTCATTATAATCTATTCATTCTCTTTGTGTAAAGCATATTACCATAAGTCGTGCTTTATATCTTTCTACATTCCCTTTGAGTCATATTTTGTCTTGTAGACCCATTAAAAGCCTTCTGTTTTGGCTACATTAGGAATTACTTCTAAGTCTCAAACATCATTGGTATTCATCGAATTCATTTCAACTTCATATCTTCTTGCCATTTAAACGAGTAAACGCTTCTCATGGCTTCTTCAAATGAGGTGGGATCACCCTTTATTTGAATTTCTTTACTAATATAGGCTTCATAGTCATCAGAAAATTGATTTACTAATTCTTTGAAACCTTCTATGGCCTCAGCTACTGGCACTTTCATATGGGCTATTGTTGCCCTTGATTGCCAAGAGGCAATTGGTTCTATAGGCTCTTGTATCACAAGATCTTTGTTTATATTATTCATTTTCTTCGAAGAACCAACAACAGGTGTTGTATAAGGCATACAACATCAATAAGTATTAAGAAATTCGTTGTTTTGAATCACTGAAGTGGGCACGCAGTCCCGCTTCTCTTCAAGTCTTAGGTCTCTATATACCTCTACATACCATGCTCCCCTAGATCTTCCCATCTTTTCTAAAGATAATATATCTTCAAATTTCTTATTTTAGGTTTAATCTGTTAAAATCTCATATGGCGCTTTAAGCACCATCTTAACATCTTGGAGGCTGACTACGCTATCTTCCCGTCAGAACTTTTGCTTAGGGGTATCAACGTTGTGACAGTTGTACTCCTCCAACGGTCGCATTCATCTTAATTAATCTTTATCTCACCCTTAATGAATAGTATTTTTCTTAATTGATCTTTATATTCTCCCCCTCGAAATATGGCATGAACTTCACTGCCATAATTTCGATAACTATTCAGAAAGCCTATAAACTAGGAGACACTTTTAACTTACTTTATTCACATGATTATGTCATGTAAACAAAGTTATTTCTTTATCCATTTAGGAGTACACTTTTCTTAATTCAATTTAAGAACTCAACAAAGTCTTTCATTAGCAGTGCTTTTGCAAGTCACACTTGCATCTTTTCTTATCATTTGGTTAGTATTGACCATGACGATGCATTTTTATTGTGCCAAGGTCAATACTAGGATAGCATAAGAGCTACCCAAACTTCTCTCGCTATGCGGGATACAAAAACATGTGAATCATCATAAAACTTCTCCTACCATGCAGGATTGACTAGTATAAGTACTATACCAAAACTTCTCCCCATGCAGAATACTTCAATACGAAAACTTAGTTATGATGACTAAAACTTCACTTATACTTTATTTTCCAATTAAATCTTCTCGTTGGTTCCAATTTAATCAAAAAATTAGTAAACTAACAAAAAAAACTATCATGAACTGGCTTAACTCAAGACTTTCCATTCACATACCCCAGTATTACAGCTCGTTGGCATGCAGCCAAGTGATCTCGTCGGTTAATATAAAATATACAATATGCTTCTGCATCAATTCTACATCACCGTTAGGTAGAAAATAGAATTAATGCATGAAACTCAGAAATTAACTTAAAATCCATATATCTACTCTTCAAAATTAAATTCTTCCGTTGATTCGAATTTAATTAGAAGATAATCAACTTCATTGCAGTGGAAACATGTTAATAAAATACATTCTATTAGTTCAGGAGCATTTCTTAGTCCTTATCTACTATTTGAAAAATTGACCATGTTGGTGTGAAATTTATCAGAGATTTAAACCTCAAACTTAAACTCATTATAATATTGTTATCATCAACGTTGGTCAAAAAATAACAATACCATAATTTAACATAGACAAAACTGGACTACTCCTCTAATTAAATTTTCCTGTTGGTTTCAATTTAATTAGAGGATTAACATGATCATAATTTACTAAATATAACTACTTTTCAAATCAAATTCTCCTATTGGTTCGAATTTAATTAGAAGATAATAGACTTTAAACTTTGTAGCGGAAACTTGAAAAAATTCTTTATCTACTTTTCAGAAGCATTTCACTTTACTCATCTACTCTCTGAAAAATTATTCCGTTGGTTCAAATTTTGAAAGAGATTTAACATCAAAACTTGATTAAAATTCTTCAAAATTTTGCTTCTAAAAGTAATAAAACAAAACGAAGAAACATCATTGTGCCTTTTGGGCCGAAAAAGCATTTGTGCTCTGCTTGCCGTCATGGCCCAACGTGAAACCCCGGCCCAGCAGCCACGCGCGCCGCGCGGTCCCCGCGCCCAGTCCGCAACTTGGGCCTGGGCCGGGAATTCAAGCGTTGGGCCTAGGCCCGCACCGCTCCGCCTGGGCCGTAAGCCGACCCTGTCGTCATCGCCCGTACGTTCCGATTGGACGGTCGAGCACGCCGATAGGGAGAACAAAAACTCCACACCCGCCCGGCCTGCCTCCCCAAACCCTAGAACCTCATTTCCTCCTATCCTTTCTCTCTCGCGCCGCATCGGCGTCAGCGGCGGCGACCATGGTGGCCGCTGTCGTCGGTGAAGAAAGCAGCCACTGCCCACCGGAGCAAGTCCAGCTCTCCTTCCTCCAATTCCTTTCTCTTCCCTTTCCCCTTCACTCACTTTAGCGCGCAGCGACCGAGAGCGAGAGCGCAATGGAGCATGGCGCCGTCGCCGGCGCCCTCACCGGCACGCGCGCTCCCCAACGGGTGAGCGTGCCACCGTCGAGGGGCCTAGCCACGGTGCCCTTGGCCAGATCCAGCCCAAGACCGACGAGTAGTTGCCCCGCTCGGCCTTCTTTCGCGCACCGGCGAAGCAGCAGCACGGTGCACGGCGAGGTAGGCCTTTTCCCCCTTTCCCCTTCTTCTTCTTCGCCTAGATCTTGCTATGTTCTTCTTGGTTCTTTGCTGATTGGGGATTAGGGTTAGGATTAGGGTATTTGCTCGGGATTTTTGGGTCTAGGGTTCGAATGCCACTCGACGGTGAGGCCCTAATTTGCGCGCCCGATGATGGCAACTCAGCGTCTCCTTCCCGCGCGACAGCGGGTCTCTTCCCGCGTGACGGCGGTGATGACGGCGGCGGAGGAGCTCAGTCAGTCCCTCTCGCTCTCCGTCCATGTCATTAGGGTTAGGGATTCTACCCCTAATTTAGATCTACACTAGAACCTGATAGGATCTTAGGAACAACTGGGAGTAGATCTTGTGGGTTGATTCATTTTTGTTTGGCTTAGAACAACCAACAACATGAACTGGAGAGAGAGAGAGAGTAGAGTGCCATACCTTCGGGCTTGGCAAAGGAGGAAGAAATCGCCATGGCAGTAGCGATGCAGTGAGGGGCGACGGTGGCGCGGTGTCGTAGTCGAACGCCGTGCAGAGGAGGCGTGGTCCAGTGGCGATGTAGAGGCGACGGTGAAGTCCGTGGCGGCTTCCCATCGTTGACAGCACCGTCTCTTGATCGGTTAGTGTTAGGGTTTCTTGTCGAAGGGTTGCGGCGGCTCAGGTCAACCTCGTGCTTAGAGCCTCTGCCTTCACCTCTCTTTTATGGTGCTATGCGATAGGGGGCCACCCAACCATGGAATGGTCGGACGCCACTAATCAGGACGCTGATCCAAGGGCCCAATTGGCCGTGGAGATCAAACTATCAAGGAGGTCAGGAGATGATCCACCGTCTCGTCCTCCTGACCGCAGAGCGCACACTCGGCCGAGTCCTGGAGGCCATGCCTCCATCTGCGATCCGCCATCCAAATGCGGCCATGCATGGCGAGCCAGAAGAAGAACTTGGCCTTCGGTGGCGCAGAGGCCTTCCAAAGCTCCTTGGCGCCCAACAAGGAAGACATCCAAGAAGAACGACCGGTATGCTGACGATGCAGGGTATGCACCATCCGGCGTCCACCGCCAGACGAAGCGGTCACCGACCGACGGCCTCAGCTGAACGAACTCCAGCTTCTCCCAAAGATCAACATATATTCATACAACACCGGAGCGGTGTGAGCCCCTGTGATGTGGCGCACCCATCTGCGCTGGTATAGAGTGCCTCCTTGACAGAAACCTTCAGAAAGCGGCGACCAATGGCCCTGAACAGGTGCGGCGCAAAAGATTTGATGGGCCCAGCAGGCAACCAGGTGTCTGTCCAGAAACGGGCCGAGACCCCGTCCCCCACCTCGACGAGCACAGAGCAGCTGAACATGGCGTCAACCATCTTCTCCGCCTTGGAAGGGAGTCTCGTCCAGGGAGGCGCATCGGGACTCCGCTTCTGCCACTCCCACCTCAGCGAACCCAGGGTACAGTATCTGTTGGACGCGAATTGGGCCTTCTGGTCGTAACAACCAAACATTTTTGGCCATTCGAGGACCTGTTAGACCAAAATGAACTAAAAGAAATTCGGTCATCTATCAGTAGAAGCCAAGATCGAGACCAGAATTTCAGTTGTCACTGAGTCTCGTCTCGGATGATTATATCCACCGCTAGTGTGGCCAGAAGCCCAGAACTACAACGGCCAAAAGTATGCAAGGGGAGAGGATGGATGATGTTTTAGATTAGGATGATATATATAGGAATGTATATTGGATCAACTTGAAACCTATTGGTGTTTCTAAAGTGCAGCTTACACTAGATTATTTCTTGGACCATTTGTTACATCGCTTTTTCATGGAGGTCAGTGCTCACTGCTTTGCAGAAGAAACATTTATCCTCTGCAATGGGCCTTGTCAAGAGTAGAGACATCCAACACGCGTCAAAAAAAGGGATGTCAGCCCATGAGGTTGGGCCTCCGTTTTCGGCTTTCCTATGCAACTGTCTGGGCTTGGCTCGTCGATTTGGGCTACAGATATCTGGACTGGATCTCCAGAAATCAGAAAAGAATATGTTGGGCAGGCAAACAACTAAAAGATTTCCTAAAAAAAAAAGGCAAACAACTAAGAGAAGCCGAAAAGTCTGCATCAGCAATGGACCAATAACAACAGAGTTCCATTCAGGAGACCAAAAGAAGAGAGCAATGACAGCAGAGTGAGAACACAAGAACTCTGCTTTTGGACTAACCAAACAATAGAAAAGCAGCACAACAAGAATCTCATTTGGATTTTTGCTCCTGGTCCCGGAGACTTCACTTTTAGTTGATCTCCACCAATGGTTTATTGGGCCCTTCGATCTACACCTTGATCGGGAACGTCCAACTTTAATATGGTTGGTGGGCCCCTGTCGCACAGCACTATAAAGAGAGGTGTGGGGACCAGGGCTCGGATGACGAGGTTGACTGGAGCCGCTGTAACCACCCACAGAGAAACCTAATCCGATCTAAAGTGAATGCTGCCAGCGACGGGAACCTCCACCAACTCCGCCGTCACCACTCCATCGCCCCTTGCAGTGTCACCACCGGGCCACTGGACCTCACCTCCTCTCCACCGCGTCGAGCTCCCTCGACACCGGCGTCCACACCGGCATCCACGAGGCTACAGCGCAACTGCGCCAGGGCGAACTAGAGGAACCCTAAAGTAAGATGCTTACCCCGATCTATAGTTTAGAGGCACTACTGTGATCTAACAATGGTATCAGAGCCAAGGTTGTCTAGTATGGGGTAAAGCATTGAAAAGAAATAATAGAAATCACAAGGGGTTCGATCCGTTTCGGATTGAAACCCTAACCCTAATCAGGTAAAAGAAAATTGAAAAGAGACCGGGGGGTGGCGGACGTCACTGAACTCCCGGTCACCACCGCCACCGCGCGGGGAAAGGTGCCGCACCGCCGTCCTCACCGGCGCACGGCAAGAAAAGAACTGACCCAGTTCAGATCTGAGGAAAGGAGTAAGAAGAAGAAGGACTCGGCTTCAAGAAGAACCCGAATCCGAGCTCAAACCCACGAAGAACTCGCTGGGAAAGAAGTATAGTGACTCAAGTGAGTCGAACCCTAACCCGCGCAAACAGCTCGGGGAAGAAGAACAGTACGCAACCCTAATCCCCAATCGGCAAAGAATCAAGAAGAAACAGACTAGAAAAGAAAAGAATAGAATTAGATCCCTTCGGATCTAAGAAGAACAGAGGGTTCGGTGTAACCCTAACCCTAATTGGGTGAAAGAAAGAAGACGAGGAGGGCTCGGTACGCGATGCCGAACCCTAAAATCCATAGAGTCCCTCTGGGGAAGAAGAACAGTGCCCATCCTGAAACCCTAATCCTAATTTTGACCCCATCCCCAAATCGGGTTAATCCCAGAAGAAAGAAGGGGAAAGGGAGAAGAGGAAGAGCCGTTTTGGCTTATCTCGTCGCTGAGCAGTGTTGCTGCCTCGCCGGTGCGCGAGCAGAAGAAAGGGCCGAGCCGGGGAGCTGCTCGCTAGGCTCAGCCAAGGGGGCGCCGCGGCTAGGCCGCTTGACGGCAGCGCGCTCACCCGCTGAGGAGCGCGCACGCCGGCGAGGGGGCTAGCGACGGCGCCATGGCTCTACCGTCCTCGCTCGCTCTCGCTTGGTGTCATGGCTGCGCTGAGAGAAGAGAGAAGAGCGACGAAGAGAGAGCGAAGAGAGAGAAAGGGCAGGAAGCAAATGAACTAGGGTTTTGGGGATGAGCCGCGGCGCGGGTTTTTGTTCAGGCGAGACGCGCGGACGTCCATCGGATCAGATCCAACGGCGCAGATCAATCGGGCCGCTCTCGGCCCAGGCGGGCGAGCGCGCCGGGCTGCTTTGCCGGCCCAGGCCCAGGTTGCGGGCAGGGTCAGCGCAGTGCACGCGCGCGCAAGTGAAAGGCCAGAGCTAGGCCGGGCCACTGTGTCGGTTCTGGCCCAAGATCAATTTTTTTCCAGTAATTGCTTATTTCTGGATAATGAAAAATAGCTCAAAGAAAATAGAAAAGTAATTTTACCCTGTGGGTAAAATTCAATAAATTGAGTATACGTTTTCCGCTGCTAAAGAAATTGTTTATTCTCCAGTTATTTTGAACCAACGTGATATTTAATTGGAGAAAAAGAGAGTTTTTCCGCTGCTAAAGAAATTGTTTATTCTCCAGTTATTTTGAACCAACGTGATATTTAATTAGAGAAAAAGAGAGTTTTTCCGCTGCTAAAGAAATTGTTTATTCTTCAGTTATTTTGAACCAACATGATATTTAATTGGAGAAAAAGAGACTTTGACATGATTATGATGTTGTTATTTTCTGACCAATGTTGTTAATAACAATATCGTAATTTTAATGATTTTATGCATTAATTCTATTTCTGTCCAACAGTGATGTAGAGTTAGTGTATAAAAATAGTTGTATAATTGGAGAAAAAGAGATTTTGACATAATTATGATGTTGTTATTTTCTGACCAACGTTGTTAATAACAATATCATAAAAGTTAATGATTTATGCATTATTTCTATTTCTGCTCAACGGTGATATAGATTTAATATATAAGAACAGTTGTATGTTTTGATTTTGACCAATGTTGGAATCAAGATATGCAATTGTTGTTTTTTTATGTTAAGAAAAAGATTGACCTGACCTTCATCTTGGCTGAGGAGGACTGGGTAGTCATCTCACCATGTCCCACTGATCCTGTGGCACCGGTGAGGGAGACAAACGAGACTGATACTGCTTGGGCAACTAAAGAGAGGGATTTTGAATCCCAAAAGATGTCCTATGACCTTAAGCATAGGAAGTGGGTCACTGCTGAAAGGATCAAGATGCCCAAGAGGGGGGTAAATTGGGCTAATTCTAAATTCTCTTGCAATAATCAAATCCTACGGATAGCCCAATTAACCCCTTGTGCCTAGAAAAGTGTTTCTATCAAACTAACGCACAACGGACTTGCAACCTATGTTCCAAACTTACTCTAGCATGCAATTCTATGGATGTAAAAACAAGTATTGAATTGCTCAAAGTAAATACTCAAAGTAAATGCTTAAAGTAAATAGAGAGAGAAAAGAACGCGATGATGTTTTACCGAGGAATCGGAGAGTCGCCACTCCCCACTAGTCCTCATTGGAGCACCCGCGCAAGGGTGTAGCTCCCCCTTGATCCGCGCAAGGATCAAGTGCTCTCTACGGGTTGATTCTTCGACACTCCGTCGTGACGAATCACCCAAAGCCGCTCACAACTTGAGTTGGGTCACCCACAAGCTTCACCGGATGATCACCAAGCTCCCAACCACCACCAAGCCATCTAGGTGATGGCGATCACCAAGAGTAACAAGCACGAGCTCTCACTTGACCACGCGAAGCCTAATGAGAAGATGGATGCACACTTTGCTACTCTTGATTCACTAATGAGGCTACTCTCTTGGATTCTCAAATCTCAATCACCTCACTAGGACCTTGCTCTTCTTGGCACTCACAAACGTGTTTCTCAGCTGTTGGAATGAGCAAAAGTAACTCCACACATGAGTGGAGCTTCTATTTATAAGGCAGCCTGAAAAATGAACCGTTATGAGCTTCTGCGGGTTGACCGGACGCTCCGGTCAGTTCAACCCGCGATCTAGTGAAATTGTGTTGATCGGACACTGGCAGGGTCCGGTCACCACTGACCGGACGTGTCCGGTCGCTTGAAACCCTCACTGGATGCTTACTAGACTCGACCAGACGCTGAACCCTTAGGGTCCGGTCAGTACTGACCGGACACGTCCGGTCACAGATTCCCTTCACTGGAACCTTACTAGAGTTGACCGGACGCTGCCTCTCAACGTCCGGTCAATTAACCTCTCCAGCATTCGGTCGCATTGAACACAGTCTGCTGATCAAATGAACTGACCGGACCCTATGGCCAGCGTCCGGTCACACCGGAGCCAGCGTTCGATCAGCATTTGACCCTCCATTCACTTTCAACTCTCGATCATATGTGAATGAAGTTTGCTCCAAAAGATCTTAGGCATTCATATGAGCTACCTAGAGCTAGTTTTAACAAGTGTGCACCACACCTAACTCACTAGACTCAACTAGGTCAAGCTACCCGTTCATACCCCCTTAATAGTACGGCCAAAGGAAAAACAAAGTCCTAAACTACTCTAAGTGTCTCTCCAACTCCAATCGACACTTAGAACTAGTCATCCTTAACCTTGTTGTCCATCCTTTGAAAACCGAAATGATTTCCATCATAGGGGCATGACCATCTCGATTGCCCAATCGATCTCCATTACCATGATCTAACTTAATTGCCTCTGCAAAACACACGTTAGTCATAGTAATATTGTATGGACATTAATTACCAAAATCCAACTAGGGGCCTAGATGCTTTTAATCTCCCCTTTTTTGGTGATTGATGACAATACCACCTCGAGTATGTAAAAGAGTGAGGTTTTTAACGAGCTTGGTTCATATAAGCTTTTGTCAATAAGAACAAAAGAGTTAGGTAAGCTTATATGACCCAAGCCAACATAATGTACTCAAAGGATATGAATTAAGCAAGAGTACAAGTAACAAAACTCATTTGCCTCAAAGTATAAACGTGGAAGCAAAAACAAATGAGCATAACACAAGTGATATGACATATAAATAATTCAAAGTAGAAAGCTCACATGTCATATATCACAAACACTTAGATAGCACTATCACATAGATATAATAATATGTATGAAAGTAACACACGAATGCATAATAGTAATAGTGTATCACACAAATAGAAACTCCAAATGTATATAATAAGCTAATACTAGATAACTAGCCCCCCCTAAAACTCGCTCCCCCTGAGTCTACATACTCAAACCCTCTCCCCCTTTGGCGTCAAACACCAAAACCTAAGGGTCGGTCGGCGGGGCTGCAGCGAACGAGCCAGGCGCTGAAGTACGTGGAGCAAGATGAAATTGAGCGCCATCATCATCTAACCCTGAGCTCTGAACTGACTGACCCTCTATGGCAGGAAGTGTTACTAACACGGTCTGGGTCTGAGCTGGGGTAGGTGCTACCTGTGATGCTGCAAGGATGTCTGTTGTAGGATCTGACGAGGCGACAGACGAGGGGAGCCTCTGAGTAGTCATGATAGCTGGAGCTGCTGTAGAGGGACTAGCGGTATGCATATGAGGTGGTGTAGGCATGCTGGTCAACTCACTGAAGGATGCTCCAAGACTCCTGGAGACTAACGTGTCAGGCACGAATAGCAAGGATGACTGCTCTGGTGTGAAGCCCGTCTGAAAAGGCTTGAACTGTGGGACTACCACTGGTGAGGACAACCACTGGGACACCTAAACTATAGGTGAAGCAAATGGAGCTAGAGGTTGTCCCTAACTCTGAAGCCCACTGGGTTGTACTGCTGGAGTCGTCGAAGTGGTGGTAGGGGGAGCAAGCTAGGGCGAAAGCTGTGGCTATGGGGCCCCAAGTGTTGTGATGACATGCTGCATAAACCCCATGAGCTGCTGTTGCATAAGTAACTGCTGGTGCTGAAGGAGCTGTTGCTGCCGCTGGAACTCGTCCTGACAAGCCTGAAACTGTACAAAGTTGGCAGCTGTCTCCTAAGCCTGTTGTGCCTGCTCCTGCTGCATCCGCTCAAGAATGGTAATCAATGTGGGGTCCGTCTGCGATGCTGGTGGTGCTGAGCTGGAACTGCTGGCCTCTGCATCATGTCTGCGTGGAGGCATCTGAGGTATCGGCTGATAGTCATCATTCGAGCTATCACTGGACTCGGTCATCCCCTGATGTGCCTCAAGCTCCTCCTCCTCTGTAGCGGCTATGCCTCTGATGATCTTGTCCTACTGAGCTGCTGACTCTGGAATATCTAGATGATGGCTGGGCTAAGCAGGTGCCTATGGAGTGTTGTGCCTGATCCTCTGTGCCATGTTATATGCTGGAAACTCTGTGGTGGCAGCCCTGTACTCGGCAACTTTCTTTGGGGTCCTAACTTGCACACACTTAAGCATTAGGAAAGTAATCCAATGTGCATATGGAAGCTGTCTGTGACCCTTGAAACCCTCAGCAATAGTATCCTCCATCTCTGATAGAAGGAGGTCCCAAATGTCGAACATAGTCTGCTGCATTAGGGCATTGAGGAGCCAGAGCTGTATGCGAGTCAGACCCTCTCTGTATCCCAACCTAGGAAGTAGTGTCCTCCTAATAATGGCCTCTAGCACACGAGCTGTAGGAGTCAGGTCACTGGGGTTCCTGCTCAACCCTCACCAAAGGGCTCCTTGAAGCAATGTCGCACCAGATCTGTAGGGGGCACCATCCCTCCATGAGGACGTCTGGGAGGCTCTTGCTATCCATAGCATACCTCATGCAACTTGACAGGCTGATCCTGTAGTCTCAGTATCTCTCGGGCCCTGAAGCTCATCACCCGGTAATCTCTGCCGTTGAATGCAAAGTGAATGAAGTTGTGATATGGATCAACGTAGAGTGAAGCATAAAACTGCCGGACCCAAGATGGTACATATACTCCTATCCAACCAATCAGATCTGTGAGCCCTAGCAAATATGACAAGTAGGGGCGGATGTGCTCTCTGGCTGCCGCCACAATAGACTCCAAACTACAGACCCTCTGAGATCTGAACACTGCCCCACTATTCAGATATGCGTTGTAGAAGTCCTCCTAGAGCGGTGTGTAGAACCCCTCTGCTGCTCTCTCATCCCTCCTCAGAGGGAACCACACGTCGAACTCAACAAAACGCAGCTAGCGAACCTATCTGGCCGTAGCGGCCCTCAAGTCAAGGTGTACCACTGGAGGTGGACCCTATGGTCTGGGCGGAGGGCGTGAACCCCTACGCTGTGTAGCTGGCCTCGCTGGAACTGTAGAACTGGTATGACTAGAGCGGCGAAGCTGGGGTGCCGACTCAGTCTCCTCGGCCTGCTGGCCCTCCTGAGTGTCCTAAGCTAGCTGAGGCTCTGCTGGTGGGGGCTACTGCTGTGGCTCTTGCTGAGACTCCCTCTGACGTTGAGGCTCCTCAATAGCTAGACAACGACCTGCCATAATGACAGTCCTAGGTGGACTACCATGAAGTCTCTCAATCTCCCTCAGTCCGCCCTGCGCATCTGGTGCCAACTGATCTGCTATGACAACTCCACTGTGGGCACCACCTCTCTCAGCACACTCTGCGACCTCAGCGACTGCAGCTGCTCTCACTGTCTCTGCGTCGAGGTACTTGCGCTTCTTGGATGTCACCTGCTTTGTTGACTTGCCTTTCGATCTAGCAGGCTGGCGAGGCGGGGGCCTCCGATCATCATCACCCAGACCACCACCAACGTTCTTGGTGCGAGCCATCTGATCTGACAAGAGGATGAACTACCGCTGATGAAGATCAACTATCAAACTAACACTCCCGAGGCTTGGCCTCGATCCTTACTCGCGAGCTTGGCTCTAAGTTGACTGCCAACTGCCACAAGAACCTCAGCGGCACCGACTCGCTGCATGATAGAATAGATGGATATACGAATAAATACAATATATCTAATAGATGCGAAAGACCTAGGAAGCAAGCAATGTAGGTGTGAAATTGAGATGATGGGCAAGCTACCTGACGATCAGCGATCTGGGAAAAGAAAAGATGTCACGCGGGGGAACCTCTGAACCGACTAGGGTAGATCGATCGAAAGCCCTGAATGCGATTGGAAATCAGTGCACTGCAATTGATCTAGGTCACTGGCAAATCAAATTTGGAACATAGGTCAAGCCTTACCAACGATGGAGGAGGTAGGGCTAGGGCACTAGAGATAGCCTTGAGTGGCACTTGGTGCCGGAGGAGCCGACGGTGGGCTGATGTCGCGGGAGGTGCATGGGTTAGGTGAGCGTGCGAGGAGGCTCGTAGGCGGACGGAGCTGGGCGCACGGTCGTGGGAGACGGGAGGCATGCGGCTGTGGTAGTCTGGCGGCGCATGTAGCAGGACGGCAGGTGAGCTCGGGACGGAGCTATGATGGCGCGGCGAGCTACAGTGGCGCGAGAGACTCGGGCACGGAAGCTGCAGCGGCGTGGTTAGGTCAAGGAAAAAAGACTCGATGGCTGCAGTTATATGAGGATCCCAAACGCGACAGAGAAGGAAACGGAAGAGGAGTCCTGATGCCGCATGAGTTCCACTGACCGAACGCTCCGGTGGTAGCGACCGGACGCTACCACCCAGCATCCAGTCGATTCTAGAGAGGTCCAATACCTCTGGAATCAGGACCGAACGCGTCCGGTGGTCTATGACCGGACGCAGGCAGGGTCCAGTCAGTACAGCCTATTTTTCCTTCAATCGACCGGATGCTGGATCCCTTCCTGACCGGACGCACAAACGCAGCGTCCGATCACTCCTTCTGCAGCAGTTCACCTCCTGTGAACTGACCGGACGCTGGACAGTAGCGTCCGGTGTAGCGTCCGGTGCACCTTTTCTAGCAAATCTTTAAAGTTCCTCCGCGCTGCCTGTTCCCAATCAAGTCCCAACTTGAATAAGATCCAAATAAACACCAATTGGGACTGATGTGAGTGACCTCTCTCAAACCCTCATATTTTTCAAAATATTTTGCCTTAGGCTATAATTCTTTTTAAGAAAATAGGCAATAAAAAGGCAAATTTAACGAAACGACAAAACAACATCCATGCATATGCAATGCTTGTAAGTAAATCTAGTTGCTTGTCAAGTTTGATCCAAGGTTAAGCTTCTTCACACGCTTTTTGGTGGTTATCTTAACCATGTTAGACAAGCCCTATATGTATTGCCAAAAATTATACATGTTGTATATTACATTGAATGCAAGGGACAGCACAAGCTCAATTTTTAGTGAAGTTACTAAAATCAAGTACATTGAGCTCATTCCGCAATCTACAGAATGTAGCATCATCTAGCGGTTTAGTGAAGATATCCGCTAATTGATCTTCGGATCTTACACCTTCTAGTGATATATCATTTTTAGCAACATGATCTCTTAGAAAGTGATGGCGGATATCTATGTGCTTGGTGCGAGAGTGTTGAACCAGATTATTTACAAGTTTTACCATACTTTCATTGTCGCACAAAAGAGGTACCTTTTCTAGAACTACACCATAGTCTAGTAAAGTTTGTTTTATGTATAATATTTGTGCACAACAAGCACCCACGCAATGTATTCCGCTTCGGCGATGGACAAAGCCACACTATTTTGTTTCTTGGAGGACCAAGACACAAGTGATCTACCAAGCAAATGGCACCCTCCGGATATGCTTTTTCTATCAACTTTACATCCGGCATAATCCGAATCAGAATAGCCAATTAATTCAAATAAAGCTCCTTTGGGATACCAAAGGCCAATGCTTGGTGTGTGCTTAAGATACCTAAGGATTCTTTTTACGGCAATTAAATGTGTTTCCTTAGGACTAGCTTGAAATCTAGCACACATACACACACTAAACATGATGTCGGGTCTAGATACGGTCAAATATAATAAACTACCAATCATTGAACGGTAGAGAGTTTGATCAATCGGGTTACCTCCCTCATCTAGGTCGAGATGTCCATTGGTAGGCATTAGTGTCTTGATTGGCTTACATTCATCCATCTTGAATCTCTTGAGAAGATCTTTTGTGTATTTCTCTTGAGAGATGAAGATGCCATCTTTCATTTGCTTGACTTAAAAACCAAGAAAGAATATAAGCTCACCAATCATTGACATCTCGAACTTCTTCAACATCAATTCATCAAATTCTTTGCATGAGTCTTCATTTGATGATCCAAAGATGATATCATCAACATATACTTGACAAATGAAGATATGCCCATCAAGCTTCTTGGTGAATAGTGTGGTGTCGACCTTCCCAATGGTGAAGCCCTTCTCAATGAGAAAGTCTCAAAGGCGCTCATACCAAGCTCTTGGGGCTTGCTTACGCCCATATAGTGCCTTGGACAACCTATAAACATGATTAGGATATCTAGGGTCTTCAAACCTAGGAGGTTGATCAACATAGACTAGTTCATTAATAAAGCCATTTAAGAATACACTTTTCACATCCATTTGATATAGTTTCATTTCATGATGTGATGCATATGCAAGTAGAATACGGATGACTTTTAATCTTGCAACCGGTGCAAAGGTCTCCCCAAAATCCAAACCTTTAACTTGGGAGAACCCTTTTGAAACTAGTCTTGCCTTGTTCCTCACAACAACACCTTGATCATCTTGCTTGTTGTGGAATACCTACTTTATTCCAATGACTCTTACACCTTTTGGTCACTCTTCAAGAGTCCAAACTTCATTGAGAGTGAAGTTGTTCAACTCTTCATGCATGGCATTGATCCAATCCAGATCTTTAAGAGCTTCTTCAACCTTGGTAGGCTCATAGCAAGAGACAAAAGAGTGGTAAGCAATAAATGAAGCAAGTTTTTTAGATCAAGTCATTACACCCTTTGATAGACTTCCTATGATGAGATCTTGTGGATGATCTTGTAGGAGAGGTGTATTTCTTCTATTGACCACTTGAGGAGGAGGTTGTGGAGCATCAACATCTTGTGCTTGTACCACCATTTACTCATGGGAGATATGAGTATCTTCATTTTCTACTCTCCCATCTTTTTCATCATCTTGTGGCACACTTGATGAAGAAGGTTGATCAATGATTTATACATCATCTTCATCATCTTTTGGCTTGATGTCTCCCACCGGAATATTCTTCATGGCCTCCCTCAATGGTTCATCACCTATATCATCAAGATTCTCATATGCTCCTTGGAAGCCGTTAGATTCATCAAATTCCACATCATATGTTTCTTCAACCAAGCCGGTGGCATGATTAAATACTCTATATGCTTTGGACTTCAATGAGTAACTAACAAGAAAACCTATATCACAACATCTTTGAAACTTTCCTAGGTGTTACCGCTTCTTGTAGATGTAGCATTTGCAACCAAACACCCTAAAGAATAAGATGTCCGGCTTCTTCCCATTGAGCAACTTATAAGGTGTCTTGCCAAGGAACTTTTAAAGGAATAGACGGTTGGATGCATAACATGCGGTATTAATTGCTTCTGCCTATAGAGCTTCGGGGGTTGTGGTGGAGTTTGACAATCATGAGCAAAGTGGCCTTCTTGTCCACACTCAAAAATTCTCTTTGGCTTTGGCTTTGGCTTTGATTGTTGTTGTTGAACTTGAGCCTTCTTCTTCTCTATACTTGCCACATATCCAATGCCACTTCTATCCATCTTCATGATGGTGTTCATGAGTAGCTCACTTTGGAGATGCTTGTCTCTAGCAAACTTGCTCAACCCAATCTTGAGATGTTCTTTCTCTATCTTGAGCTTCTTGTTCTCTTCCTTGAGAACCTCATTGTTCTTTTCTTCCTTGAGCTTCTTGTTCTCTTCCTTGAGCTTCTTATTCTCAAGGATCAACTCTTTGTCATGATCAAAAGTTTCTAGCACAATGATGTTGTTGCTCTTCATCTCTTCAAGATCTTTCATGAGCTTCTCATTATCACTCTTGAGCTTGACATACTCATCATAGTCATTGCACTTAACCACTTGCTTGCCTTTGCTACTAGATCCATGCTCAATGCTCTCATCAATTAAATCATCACATGAGGTAGCTATATCAATCTTAACAACATGGTTAGTAGCATCATGTGGCTCATTTGGTAAGAATTCTTGAGCAATAACAAAAGTATTATAATTGATCTTTAGAGTTGTATATTCATCTTTTAGCTTGTTGTGACTAGTGATGAGCTCATTGTGCACCCACTCAAGTTTATCATGTTTATCTTTAAGCTCTTTCTTAAAAGATTTGAGCTCCTTGAGTTTGGATGATATAGAATCATTTGTTTCTTTGAGCTCATTATTAGCCTTTTCCAATATATCACACTTAGCTAAGAGTAAATCATTTTTAGCATCAAGTTTTTCATTTGTAGCTCTACTCTTTCTAATGATCTTGGTGTATTTTCTTAATATTTTGACAAGATCATCATATGTAGGTGAATCATCATCGCTATCGCTATCATCATCACTAGCTTGCTCATCATCACTAATATCATCACTCTTAGTTACCTTGCATTCACCCTTGGCCATAAGGCATAGGTGTGTAGAGGATGATGGCGATGGTGGTGGTGAAGATGCAAGATCAATAGCAATGGCGGCCACCTTCTCATTGTCACTATCATCATCAGATGATCCACTTGATGAATCAATGTCCGTGAGCTAATCACCGACAATGTAGGCCTTGCCACTTTTCTTCTTCTTGTAGAAGTCCCTCTTTTTGCCATCTCTCTTCTTATATGGCTTGTTCTTTTTCTTCTCATCTTCATCTTCATTGCTTGAGTCATCTTTCTTGCCCTTGTTCTTGAACTTGTCTTTCTTGGACTTTGTGCATTGATGAGCTAGATGGCCAAGTTCGCCACAATTGTAGCAATCCATCTCGGAGATTGGCTTTCTTTTTGAGCTAGTGAAGAACTTCTTCTTCTTGCCATCAAACTTGATGCCACTCTTGTTTAGCTTCTTTAGCATCTTGGCGGTCTTCTTCACCATGAGAGCAAGACTTTCTTCATCATCTTCATCACTTGAGCTCTCATACTCAAGTCTTGCTTTGCCCTTATCTTGGCTAGCTTTGAATGCTAAATCCTTCTCTTTCTTCTTTGTAGAGGATGATCCATCTTGTGGCGTGATGTGTATGTACATCTTATGAGCATTGATTTTTCCTAAGATTTGTGTCGGTGTAGTGGTGGAAAGATCACCTTGATGTAGCACGGTCATAATATGCCCATATTTGTCAATGGAGAGAACACTCAAGATCTTTCTCACAACATCGGATGGTGACATTTGAGTAAGTCCAAGCCCATTGACTTCCTCTACAAGAACATTTAAACGAGAATATATCTCATTAGCACTTTCTTTGGGAAGCATCTCAAAAGAATTTAGCTTTTTAATCACAAGATGATAGCGTTCCTCACGCTCACTCTTGGTTCCCTCATGGAGCGCACAAACGTCCGACCATAGTGCATGGGCGTCTTTGTGGTTCCTTACATAGTTAAACACATCTTTGCAAAGGCCTCTAAAGATGGTGTTTTGAGACTTTGCATTCCATTTTTCATAGTTAACCTCATCGCCTTGTAGGTTAGTAGCATCCCAAGGTTTTAGGAAGCCTTGAGAGGCAGCTCTAAGAATACCAACGTCTAGAGCTTCTAAGTACGCCTCCATGCGGATTTTCCAATATGGAAAGTCATCTCCCTCAAAGATAGGAGGAGGTCCATTCCCGTGAGACATCTTGCTCAAAGTGATTAAGCTTAAAACGTGAGCACGAGGCTCTGATACCAATTGAAAGGATCAAGTTGCCCAAGAGGGGGGGGTGAATTGGGCTAATTCTAAATTCTCTTGCAATAATCAAATCCTACGGATAGCCCAATTAACCCTTTGTGCCTAGAAAAGTATTTCTATCAAACTAACGCACAATAGACTTGCAACCTATGTTCCAAACTTACTCTAGCATGTAATTCTATGGATGTAAAAACAAGTATTGAATTGCTCAAAGTAAATACTCAAAGTAAATGCTCAAAGTAAATAGAGAGAGAAAAGAACGCGGTGATGTTTTGCCGAGGTATCAGAGAGTCGCCACTCCCCACTAGTCCTCGTTGAAGCACCCACGCAAGGGTGTAGCTCCCCCTTGATCTGCGTAAGGATCAAGTGCTCTCTACGGGTTGATTCTTTGACACTCCATCGCGGCGAATCACCCAAAGCCACTCACAACTTGAGTTAGGTCACCCACAAGCTCCACCGGGTGATCACCAAGCTCCCAACCACCACCAAGCCATCTAGGTGATGGCGATCACCAAGAGTAACAAGCATGAACTCTCATTTGACCATGCAAAGCCTAATGAGAAGATGGATGTACACTTTGCTACTCTTGATTCACTAATGAGGCTACTCTCTTGGATTCTCAAATCTCAATGACCTTACTAGAACCTTGCTCTTCTTGGCACTCACAAATGTGTTTCTCAGCTGTTGGAATGAGCAAAAGTAACTCCACACATGAGTGGAGCTTCTATTTATAAGGCAGCCTGAAAAACGAACCGTTATGAGCTTCTGCGGGGTGACCGGACGCTCCGGTCATGTTGACTAGACGCTCTGGTCGGTTCAACCCGTGATCCAGTGAAATTGTGTTGACCAGATGCTGGCAGGGTCTGATCACCACTGACCGGACGCGTCCGGTCACTTGAAACCCTCACTGGAGCTTACTGGACTCGACCGGACACTGAACCCTTAGGGTCCATTCAGTACTGACTGGACGTGTCCGGTCATAGATTCCCTTCACTGGAACCTTACTGGAGTTGACCGAACGGTGCCTCTCAGCGTCCGGTCACTTGACCTCTCCAGCGTCCAATCGCACCGAACGCAGTCTGCTGATCAAATGAACTGATCAGACCCTGCGGCCAGCATCTGGTCACACCGGAGCCAGCGTCCGGTCAGCATTTGACCCTCCATTCACTTATAACTCTCGATCCTATGTGAATGAAGTTTGCTCCAAAAGATCTTAGATATTCATAGGAGCTACCTAGAGCTAGTTTTAACAAGTGTGCACCACACCTAACTCACTAGACTCAACTAGGTCAAGCTACCTGTTCATACCCCCCTTAATAGTACGGCCAAAGGAAAAACAAAGTCCTAAACTACTCTAAGTGTCTCTCCAACTCCAATCGATACTTAGAACTAGTCATCCTTAACCTTGTTGTCCATCCTTTGAAAACCGAAACGATTTCCATCGTAGAGGCATGACCATCTCGATTGCCCAATCGATCTCCATTACCATGACCTAACTTAATTGCCTCTGCAAAACACACGTTAGTCATAGTAATATTGTATTGACATTAATCACCGAAATCCAACTAGGGGCCTAGATGCTTTCAACTGCCAACAAAAAATATTTGGCTATGATAAAGAACACGATTGAGCCTGCAATTGTGGGCTCAATCCCAGAGTGTGACACGGTCACCGAGTACCTCGATAGAATAAAGTGTTAGTTCACTAGCTCTTCAAAGACATATGCTACCTAGCTGATAAAGTAGCTGGTGATAGAGAGTTACTCTAGAAATGGTGATATAAGAATAATATTCTTCCTCTACTAGAGCTCTCAGATTTAGAACAATATAGAGAATGCATAAAAGAAAAATATGTAAAGAAAATTAAGAAAGATGTCAAACAAAGCGCATGAATTTTACAGATTATTCACACAGACATCTGTGGTCAGTTTCCTGTAAAGAGTGTGGATGGTAATGATTCGTTCATAACATTCACAGATGATTATTCCTATTATGTCTACATTTATCCAATCAAAGAAAGAACAGAAGCATTGGATAAGTATAGATATTAAAGGCAAAAGTTGAAAACTAATGCAATTTAAAGATTAAGATAGTCAGGTCTGACCGTGGGGGGAGTACTATGGTCGGCATACCCCATATGGCCAAGTTCCTGGATCTTTTGCAAGATTCTTATAGGAGAATGGAATAGTAGCTCAGTATTCTACACCGGACGAACCTCAGCAGAATGGAGTAGTTGAAAGATGCAAACGTATCCTAATGAATATGGTACGTAGTATGATAAGTTACTCTACCTTACAGTTGAGCCTATGGATGGAGGCGTTAAAAACTACCATTCATATTCTCAATAGAGTACCAAGTAAGTCAGTACCCAAAACACCGTATGAGTTATGGACAGAAAGAGTACCCTCACTAAACCATTTACGTGTGGGGGGGAGTCCTGCTGAGGCTAAAGTATTTAACCCAAACATTGGGAAGCTAGATCTCAAAATAGTAAGTTGTTATTTCATTGGCTACCTAAAAAAGTCAAAAGGTTTTTGTTTCTACTGTCCAAATAGACATACAAAGTTTATGGAAATGAGACATGCTGTCTTCCTAGAGGATGAAATGATGAGGGAGAGCATGGTAGCTCGAGAAATTGATCTTGAAGAGAAGCGGATGTATGCGCCTACTCCGATGATTGATGAGTCATTTTCTCTCTACCTGCTGTTGCTGCACCGATAGAACAAGATACTGTGGTGTCAGCACCTGTTGTTATTCCGCCTATAGCAATAATGAATGACGATGAGGAACCTGTTCTTCCAGATCCAATAGAACCTATTGCCACACATGAGGGGGAGCAACAACAGCCTCAAACAGAAGATGTGCTAAATATGGAGGCCTATAGAAGGTCTCAAAGAGTTAGAAAATCAGTTATTTCTGCTGACTATGAAGTATATAACACTGAGGAATTTCAAATGGAGGATGATCTCACCTTATTTGAAGAAGCTATGAGAAGTGATCATTCATCAAAGTGGCTTAAGGCCATGGAAGATGAAATGAAATCTATAAATATCAATAAAGTTTGGGACTTGGAAATAATTCTTAAAGGAGCTAAAACAGTAGGCTGAAATGGATCTATAAAACAAAACTTAACTCTCAAGAAAATATAGAGAGATGACTTGTGGCAAAAGGTTTACGTAAAGAGAAAGGATTGATTACAATGAGATATTTTCTTCAGTCTCATGTAAGGATTCCTTCAGTATCATAATGGCATTAGTGGCACATTACGATTTAGAATTACATTAGATGGATCTAAAGACGACATTTCTCAACGGAGACTTGGAGGAAAATATTTACATGGCACAATCGAAAGGTTTTGTCATGTAAGGAAAAGAACGAATGGGATGCCGCCTAAAGAAATCCATTTATGGATTAAAACAAGCTTCAAGACAGTGATACTTGAAGTTTAATCAGACAATAAGGAATTTTTGGGTTTTAAAGAGAATGTAGAGGATAATTGTGTCTATGCAAAGTTTAAGAATAGGAAGTTTATCTTCCTTGTCCTGTATGTGGATGATATCTTACTTGCTAGTAGTGATGTCAGTCTACTACTGAAGACAAAGAAGTTTTTGTCCTCAAAATTTGATATGAAAGATCTTGGTGAAGCTTCGTTCGTTCTAGGGATCGAGATTCACCGAGATAGAAGTAAAGTGGTATTAGGACTGTCACAAAAGGCATATATAGAAAAGGAAAAAGTCTACTTCACTCCCTCACCTTTTATACTTGGTCTACTTCACCCCCTCAACTATGAAACCGTCTGTTTTATCCCCTCAACTTTCTAAAACCATCTATTTTACCCCCTGGGTGGTTTTCAGCGGCGGTTTTGCTACAGTAACATCGGGTTTGCTACAGTAACGTGGGTTTGCTACAGCGTCGTCAGTTTTGAATTTCCTTTTTTTATTTATTTTCGGTGAATTTTTGAAAAATTATAGAAAAATCATAAAATAAAAAATCTAATTTTATTGGACTCCACATGAGTAGATCTACACAATGAATATATAATACAGTATGCTTTAGTACAAATTTTTTTGTCACTTTAGATTAATTGGAAAATCCAATTTTGTCTGTAATTAATTAAAATTTATCTATAACTAAGTTATACATAGTCCAATAAGTACGAAATTTTTATTATAATTCAAGCATACAATAATTAGCGTAGCATAAAAATTTCACCACAATTGGACCATAGAAGCTGCAGCTATGAATTATTCCAATTAATTACAGACAAAATTGGATTTTCCAATTAATCTAAAGCGACAAAAAAATTTGTACTAAAGCATACTGTATTTATATTCATTGTGTAGATCTACTCATGTGGAGTCCAATAAAATTAATTTTTTTATTTTATGATTTTTCTATGATTTACTATGATTTTTCAAAAATTCACCGAAAATAATAAAAAAAGGAAATTCAAAACTGCCGATACTATAGCAAACACAATGTTACTGTAGCAAACCTGCTGTTGCTGTAGCAAACCCGCCGCTGAAAACCGCCTAGGGCGTAAAATAGACTGTTTTGGAAAGTTGAGGGGGTAAAACAGACGGTTTCATAGTTGAGGAGGTGAAGTAGATCAAGTATGAAAGGTGGGAGGTGAAGTAGACTTTTTTCTATAGAAAAGATCTTAAAGAAATTCTGTATGCACAAATGTAGTCCCTCACCTGCTCATATAGTCAAGGGCAACAGATATGGGGATTTTCAATACCCTAGAAACCAATATGAGATCGATCAAATAAAAATGGTTCAATATGCTTCAGCTGTCGGAAGCTTGTAATATACTCAAGTATGTACGCGTCCTGACTTGACATTTGTTACCGGGTTACTTGGCAGATTCTAGAGCAATCCTGGAATAGAACACTGGAAAGTGGTAAAGAAAGTCTTGCGTTATTTGCAAGGAACGAAAGGCCTCATGATGACGTATAGAAGATCTGATTCACTCCATATAGTGGGATATTCAGATTCTGATTATGCGGGAGATGATAGAAAATCCACGTCTGGATATATATTCACTCTCGCAGAGGGAGCTATTTTATAGAAAAGTTCAAAGCAAACCGTCACTACATCGTCCACAATGTATGACGGTTTGTAGCGTGTTATGAGGCAACGGGGCAGGTGAACTGGCTAAAGAAGTTTATATCCGGTTTGAAGGTGGTTGACGACATCTATAGACCACTTAAGTTATACTGCGATAATAATCCGGCAGTACAGTATGTTCACAACAATAAGTCAAGTGGTGCTGTCAAACACATTGACATAAAGTATTGTGTTGTGAAAGATAAAGTTCGGGATCAAGTCATAAGTCTTGAGCATATAGTACTAAAAAGATGCTCGCGGATCCGCTTATAAAAGGCTTACCACCCAACGTGTTCAGAGAACATATAGCTAGCATGAGTTTAAGGGAAAGCCTATAATTTCTGGACAAAAAAGGCCCAAAGTTAAGTATCTATTTCAGAACAGAGTGGTGTGTTGTAGCTGTTAAATCTATCGGCAATTGACCGTGACGATGAAACATGCTCTATGCGCTAATCTGTAATGGAATGAACAAAAGTAAATGATATGAAATTAAAAGATGGTATTGAGATCAAGGGGGAGAATGTTAGTTGATCTCCACCTATTGGGCCCTTGGATCTGCGCCCTGATCAGGGGCGCCCAACACTAATATGGTTGGTGGGCCCCTGTCGCACAGCACTATAAAGAGAGGTGTGGGGACCCGGGCTCGGATGACGAGGTTGACTGGAGCCGCTGTAACCACCCACGGAGAAACCTAATCCGATCTAAAGTGAATGCTGCCACCGACGGAAACCTCCACCAACTCCGCCGTCACCTCTGCATCGCCCCCTTGCAGTGTCACCACCGAGCCACTGGACCTCGCCTCCTCTCTACCGCGCCGAGCTCCCTCGACAGCGGCGTCCACACCGGCGTCCACGAGACTACGGTGCAACTACGTCAGGACGAACTAGAGAAACCTTAAAGTAAAATGCTTACCCTGATCTATGGTTTAGAGGCACGAGTTCACGTTAGGTGTAATAAGCCGGAATCAAAGATTTTGAGCACCGAGAGGGCTCCAATTCCCTCTCGGCTCTCGCACTGACCGGCCGGCCGTCCAGTGTTGGAATTCCCCGATGTCCCATTCAGGTGAGCACGTCCGGATAAAGACTAGGAGGCAGCGACGTGAGATTGGCCAACGCCAACACAGAGAGCTGCCTTTACAAGCCAGTAACGACGCCCCATGGGCCATGGTTGCAATTGCATCAGCGTCACCTCACTGACCAATATTGTTGAGCGGCGGCCGGCGAGGCGGGCGTTTGTGCAGTTAGGTCTGATGCACGATCATGACGCAGCTCCTCCTCCTCGATCTCAGCTGATCCCAATTATCACATGCGATTACGCGATGCCAACGCATGATGAGTAATTCTACGGGGTCTTTATCCAGAATAGCTTATGACAATTAGCACGCTTGGGTCTGATGGATTGGAGGGAGCGCTTTTTACCTGCAGTTGCTATCTTCCCATGTACGTGGCATCACCATCACCGTTCTGTTCCTAGCGGTGAAGCCATTCTTTAGATGGCTGAGGCTGAAGCTTTTGCAGTTTTGCCTCTAATTAATATCCTTTGCTTTTGCCTGAGGCTGAAGCCATTCATTTATATGGCTTCTTCAGAATATACTAGTACTACATTTGCAGCTAATCAGCGGCCTTGTTTTTATAGTCTGTGGCATGGCATCTACTATCAGCCACACCTACGATATAAAGGTATACTCCATCCGTCCCAATCTAAATGCAGGTTTAGAATTTAAATGGGCAAAATACTGTAGCTGGCAAATTACAATTATACCCCTAAAAAGTGCAGCTGTTGTCACTGAAACAATGTTGATTGACCCAAGAGAATAAAGCCAATAACAGTATACAGTAGAAATGTGTGGCCATAATTTCACCGGCACGTCAACAGACAAAAAAAAAACAACAGTGGATGGACTGAATGTGTGGAGGAGACTACGCTGCACTTCCTGCATTTCTTTTTTTTAATCGAATTTTTATTCCCTCAGACGAAGTGCAGGTTACCGATACCAGTACACTGCTGCGCTTCGGATGCATTGTGTCTATTTATTTTGGGAAATTTTTTGAACCGTAAATGTGCAGTTATTACGGGACTGAGGGAGTACGTGACCCAATATTCTGCCTATTCTGTATGCGTGGTCACATTTCCTTCAGTGGCTTATCACTCGTTTTGATTCTTCAATAGAAACGTAAGTTTGCGAGCTTTGCAGTTGAGGACTTCTACCAATTGTATTAGTCATCGTGGCCAATATTTTTATTCAGTTTGGTCTGCTCTTCCATTCTCCTGATGACAAATTTATCGATTTCTTAACCTCTAAGGTTCAAAGGTTCGCTTCTTCTGAAGAAAAATAACTGCAGAGACAGTTACCTACCACGGTGTCATCACTGAACATTTACTGTGCAAGAATTGACGGTTCTTCACACAGGTCATGCTAATCCACTCGTCAGGGCGGGTTTGTAGGTCGTGTTGAGCAAATCTCAGGTGACAAAAAAGCATGGGTTCAGCTGAGAGCTGACACTTTCCTGTGTTGTCCAAATGCAATTCCAGCTGCAAAGCTTGCTCTGTTTTGCTGGAGAAACCTGCCGAAAGCAACACGACCTGTGGTCCTGCACATTAGTGCTAATGGAATCGATGCTATAGTAGGAGTATTGTCTTTTCCAAAAAAAAAAAATCCAGTGCAAGATTCACATGAACAGAAAGACACGGAATTGCTTGCAGATCAAAATCCGCGTGCTACTATAATGGCAAAGTTTCTTCTTCATTAAGTTAAACATTTATTTTCTTTTCTTCCCGTCCCTAGTTACGAAGTCTAGCCAATATGAACAGAAACGGCATAATGTTTTGGTGGGTTGCAAAAGAAATGCAATTTTTTCATGGCACAAAACATACGGAACATATTCGGCAACAACTTCACCTTTCGGTGTGTAATAAGCATATATTATTTCGTTCTTGCACACACATTTTTTTTCTGTCGATTTTTATCAGCATCTAGCCTTTTCTTGTGTGGCCCTAGCCCAGGAACAGGGGATCGATTAAACGCAGCACACGTACCGCCGACCAAAAAAATTATATTCTCGAGGGAAAATGTATGTGCTGGTACTGGTAAACGATCGGCGCCGCATCGCTAGCTAATGCATCTCACTGTCTCAGAATCAAGGGCATGAGAATATCCTTGTCCTCCACGGCTCGATAAGAACTTGTGTGCCACCCTGCCTAAATTCTGAAACCGATGGAGAACTGTTCATCGTTTTCGTACTAAAACCTGCGACGTCGACGCCGCGGCCGGATCTTTGGACAAAGCAGATTATTCCACAAGTCTCGCTGCTGCAGGTCTCTTCCACACCTTCGCTACGGATGGCGACCGGAGCTTATATAACAATAGCCATATGGAGAGTTTGCTCAAGGATGCAAACCACTTGAAGTCTCCCTAACGCCTTTCCTTCTGTTCCGTTGTTGTTTGGGTTTCTATCCACTTCTTCTGTGGTTCTATACCTGCACTATGGGATCTCCTAAGATCATATAGTTGCATTGTGTAAGCCGTTCTTTCGGCCTCTTTCTTCTTAATGAAAAACACGTGAAGTCACGGTCGTAAAAAAACCACTAGAAGTCTTGCTAGTTTTGCGTATTCTTCTCCATAATGAAACCTCGCACATGGGCCATATGGCCTAAGAAACGGGAAAACTTAGGTTAGCAGCTCCTGATTCTTGTGGGCATAACTTACGAGGGTAAGCAAAACAAGGCCAAATTTGCAGGCGCGCGTGTAGCGCAGTGGCTTGGCTCTGGTGGTGGGAGCTGGCCAGCCGGGGTTCGAACCTCGGTTCTGCACCGCTTGCACGAAGCAAGCAAAATTATTTCCTGTGCAGGTCCTGGACACTCGCGTGGCACTACAATGGGACTACGACGTGCCTGTCGTCTACGAGGCTCGTGTGGCTTCGGTGATCTTCAGAAGGACATTTGAGGTGTATATGTTGTAGCTTCTAGGGGTGTGTGTGATGGTGTGAGTGTGTGGTGTTGAGTATAAATACTATAACTTGTACACTAGAAGTCCAGGCTAAAAAATAAACAAGGCCAAATTTTCTTTCAAACGAAGCCATTAAAAAAAGGTTGGATGATTTGTTTCGCTCCCACAAGTCAAGTATGTGTGCGAATCGTTTGAGTTGGTGGGTGCGTTTCATTCGCCGCGGCATCTTGGAGAAATTTGGCATGTTGACTGGCAAACACGCGGCACGCGTATGTAGGTTTGTATTGACCGCATAGAACTATCTAATTCTAATCTACTGGTACAATGCTCAGCTCAGCACTGCCACTGGACGCCGGCCAGTCCCCACAAGCAGCGTTTGGACTTTGGAGTGGCAGAAAGAGGTAGCACTAGCAGGAGTGCTACGAAGGAACGAACAGTGGAAACGACCGAACCGCTCCGCCGGTCGAGCAGGACGGGACGGCCTTCGAGAATCAGAGACAGACCATACCGCTGGCCGAACATGTCGCGCTTCGATTCGGCCGTCCAGCGCCGGTCCCTCTCGCCCGTCATGGGCTTGCGCTCTGGCGGCGAAAATTCTCCCGGGAGCGGGGTCGAAAGCGACCGGGGATCCCCCAGACGTGGCAGGCCGCCGTGGTTCCGCAGCAGCGCGCAGCCAACGACAGCGAGCCTGGACGCGGACACGACGCGGGGTCCCATCCGCCGGCTCCGACCACACGTTTCGGGCCTTCGCTTCGCCCGCGCCGCGCCGTCCGTATCCCGAATCGGGCAGGCGAAACCCCCCACGCTCATGCTCCCGTGACAGCATTCAGCAACCCAGAGCCCCCCGGTGCCCGCGCCAACCAAGCGAAGATGCGCGCGCGCTTCCCCCACTTCTCCGGACCAGCACGCACCAGGCACTCAGGCAGAGGCCACCACGCACGGCCGCGCCAGGGCTCGTGCGCACCTCGCGTTTACGCAGCTGCTTCCTCCTGTCCTGTCCTGGCCTGGCCCGCGCACGCTTGGCCAAGACTGTGCGAGATCGATGCAGGTGGTCAATGGGTACAAGGGGAAAGAGGGTGTTGGGTGACAGCGATCGGATGTGCAACGGCAACCGGCCGGATAACGCTGTTCCATGCCATGGCTCGGGTTTATCGAAGCCACGGAGACCAGGTGTTAACACGCCTGCTTAGATACACCTAACACCAGTTAGGCGTGACCGCTTTCATAGCGTAGCGTGCCACGCCTCCTCCGAAACAAAGCTTACCAGGCCGGTTTGTCTCTGGGGAAGAAACACGTCGGCGACTTTTTCAGTTGAGGTGGCACGTGCTGTGACCATTGCCACGGTCTAATCAAGTCAGCGATAGGGTTCAGGTGGCGCGCAATGGAAGAATACCCGGCCCTGATGGCTGGGCGAGGAAATTAGTTCAAAGAACGCTTCCTTTTTCTTAATTCCATGGCTGTTTTTACTAGTTGCGATGCACTTCTTAAGTGTGTGTTCTCGAACAAAAAAGTTCCTAAAATAACTGGTTTGCAGTTTGACGCCGAGATTTAAGTGCATTATCAAACTTTTCTTCCTCCTTTTTGCCGAGACTTGTTTTTGCAAATATAATACCCACTATAGTACGTGAGCCCAGTGGAGAGAACGACGTGATCATCACAAAGAAAACCAGGCGGGGGAATCAGAAAACTGCCAGTTGAGGAAGCAAACTTGGTCGAAGATTGTTTTTTGAAGGGAGGTTGACGTCTGTTGTAATGTCCAGTGTATTATTTGCAGTCTCCAGCCTTGTGCCATTCACGTGAATTATAGCTTGTTTTTACGCATAGCATATTGCTGAAGAATGATCCATGCATCTCTACGATGATTGACGGAGACTTTTGGAAATCAAAGTACTTGACTGTTTCTTTCACCGTTTATTTATGTCAAAAAAAAAATTGGGCGGATCAAAGTCAGAGATGATATAGCTCTTCAGGGCTGCAAGAGATGAAGAAGAGGGACGTGGATAACACTAGCTAATCATTGGATATTCCAATCTATCTACAACGGGTGCGGTGCTGTTCTGAGCCCGCGTAGCACAATATGCTGAGGAAATTGGCCTGAGCCAGAAGGCAGAAGCATCTTATGTTTCGATGGTAAAAGCGAACGGAACGACATGAAACAAGCTGACATGACAGGTCACGGCATACGATACGATGCGGTACGCGTCCTAATCAGTATATTCAGTAGGAGTACGTACGTACGTATCTTCTTTAAACGCCCTTCCGAAAGGACTGTTAGGGCAAGTGTGGAGCTTTACCATTCGGTTGCTGATAGAATTAGAATCGTATCGCATCAAATCAGACCGAAGCAACAACGATGATTTGGTATCCCAGCTCTTAATCTGTCAAATCTCCGGTAACAGCTAGCTCTGCCGTATGTGGCTGTATGTATGGATGTATGCCAGGCGACACGTTTCACTGGCAAGTTGGTCCAATCCACACGAGTCCGGAGTTCGTACCAAGGTTCCAAATCAGAATATACCGCCGATCCGATGAGCAGATAAACTCGAAGAATCCATCTCTTCTTATCTTAAGTACTAACACGCAAACGCTGTCCTAAAAACTGACGGGAAGGCAAGGCCCTCGAGATTTTTGTGGCATTGGCACGTAGCAAGTTGAGGAACTCGTCAGCCACCACCAGTGAGGTGTGTGACCTGTTCGGCTGGTCCAACCACCGAACGCCTCCGCCACTCGTGCACCGGTGCACCCGGACACGAACCACATCGACGAGTCCAAACGATTCCAAACCACTGGAAAGCCATGGCGATGCCGATGCCGACCGAGGAAACCACACGAATCCACCTCGGCCTTCTTTGACCCCGCGCACGCCACGCCACGCCGCACGACGAGTTCCCCTTTCCCCGTCTCGGGCGGACCTGGGCGCCCTTAAAACCCAACCCCCTCCAACATTCCGATCTCCTCTCCCCTCTACTCTTGCCCGCCAAAACAGACGAACCGACGTGACCGGATCAAAAGCAGGAGGCAGCAACTGCCAACGGCGGGTTCCGTTCGCTACGGAGTAGGGAAGGGAAGGCCGGTGGCGCGCGCCGCGATGGGGCCGGACGGCGGCGGCGTCGGCGGAGGGGTGATCGGGGCCCTGGTCTACGGGGCGCTGGCGGTGGTGGCGCTGCGGCTGGTGCTGTCGTACAAGTCGGCGGCGCACGCGCTGCGGCGGGCGTGGCGGTGGGCGGACGAGTGGGCGCAGGCGTACCAGTACTACGAGGTGCCGCGCCTCGCCGGGGACGGCGGCGGCGCGGACAACCCGCTGTTCCGGAAGGCGGCCGCGTACGTGGCGTCGCTGCCGTCGCTCGAGGACGCGGACGCCGCCTGCGTGCTGTCGTCGGCGGCCAAGAGCAACGACTTCGCGCTGCAGCTGGGGCCCGGCCACACCGCGCGGGACGCGTTCCTGGGCGCGCGCCTCGCGTGGACCAACGCCGGGGACGGCCGCGGCCTCGTGCTGCGCGTGCGCCGCCACGACCGGACACGCGTGCTGCGGCCCTACCTGCAGCACATCGAGTCCGTCGCCGACGAGATGGAGGCGCGACGCCGCGAGCTGCGGCTCTACGCCAACGCCACCGGCGATTGCGCGCCGCGGTGGACGTCCGCGCCCTTCACCCACCCGGCCACGCTCGACACGGTGGCCATGGACCCGGACCTCAAGGCCCGCGTCCGCGCCGACCTGGAGAGCTTCCTCAAGGGCCGCGCGTACTACCACCGCCTCGGCCGCGTCTGGCGCAGGAGCTACCTGCTCTACGGCGCTCCCGGCACGGGCAAGTCCACGTTCGCCGCTGCGATGGCGAGGTTCCTGGGATACGACGTCTACGACATCGACCTGTCCCGCGGCGGCTGCGACGACCTCCGCGCCCTGCTTCTGGACACCACCCCGCGGTCGCTCATCCTCGTGGAGGACCTCGACCGCTACCTGCGCGGCGGCAACGGCGACGGCGAGACGGCGGCGGCGAGGACTGCGCGTGTGCTCAGCTTCATGGACGGGCTCTCCTCCTGCTGCGGCGAGGAGCGCGTGATGGTGTTCACCATGAGCAGAGGCAAGGACGGCGTGGACCCGGCCGTGCTGCGGCCGGGCCGGCTTGACGTGCACATCCACTTCACCATGTGCGACTTCGAGGGATTCAAGGCGCTGGCAAGCAACTACCTGGGGCTCAAGGACCACAAGCTGTACCCGCAGGTGGAGGAGGGGTTCCACGCCGGCGCCCGCCTCAGCCCCGCCGAGCTCGGCGAGATCATGCTCGCCAACCGCGGGTCCACGAGCCGCGCGCTCCGCACCGTCATCAGCGCGCTGCAGCACGTGGCGCCGTCACCGTCGTCAGCGCAGCCGCAGCGGACCAGCACCGCGGCGCGGCCGCCGAGACTGACCTCGAGATGGTCCGGGCACCTCGACGGGGCGAGCGCTGCGGCGTCGGAGGAGGCCAGCGCGGCGGAACAGTCGCCGCGGGGCGGGGGCGGGGGAGGTTTCGCCAAGGACGCGCCGATCAGGGAGATCAAGAAGCTGTACGGTCTGATCAAGTACAGGAGCCGCAAGGACGCCGGCGTCGTGCCGGTGGACGACAGCGCGGCGTCGCCGAACGGGCGGGGCAGCGACGTTAGCTCCGAGAAGGACCGGTGATTAGTTATTTGGGCTTTGTTCTTTTTTCTTTTTCCGTTTTCACTTTTGATAATGATTTCTAAGTACAAATTTCATGTTTATTCGAAATGTGGGGGGTGTACATTGTAAGTGATCTTGTAGCAGTAGTAGGGGCTTTCTTTGTTACTCCAGAAACCGTGTTCATCTGAAACGCATCCAATTGTGCGGCAGTAAACAAGGTCACGCAATGTTCAAAGGTAACGGCATACTCGCAATTTCGCAGACGTGACATCTGAATTGCGGGCATGAGCCCAAATGACATTTTGGTGACATCTTACGAAATACTCAGGTGCAATAGAACAGCAAATTCTCAACAACGACTAACAACCAGGACAGTATTAGATTATTGATTGAAGTTCAAAGTATATCGTTACAAAGTCAAAGATCTTTGTAACAAAGACATAGCGATTCTGGTTCGCGCTTAAAATATGGCGGGACACGCGCGATTACGAGGTGCTAAACAATGCGATGAAGCAAAGACATCCATCCATTATTTAAAAAGTGTTTGCGCTTAGCCATTATTTAAAAAGTGTTTTCGCTTAGCGGCTGGTGATGATGATTAGGGGCATGGTTCTGCGAGCTAATGATGTGCCTGCCAGGCACTTGTTTGCTGCATGTTGTTATTGTTGTTCCACGTACTCCTCCTACAGCTTATTATCTGTGCCGTTTGGAGGAATGCTCACTTATTTGGTTCACAAGAGCGTGCAGTTGGCACTTAGCACAGCACAGCTAGTTCCAAAGGTGTGGGAGCAAGGATCATCCGCCGCCGCGCAGGCACAGCCGCACAGCACAGATGTCCTATCGCTGTTCCAGCTTTGCAAGATGAACTGGACGGGGGTTGGAAGAGAGGACAGTGGGCGTGGCCTCTGCTTCACCGGATGGGTGCCTGGCTGCCTGCTCATCGACTTCATCGTCCTTCAATCGGTGCGGTCGCATTACTCCTACCATCTCAATTCATATCTGTGATTGTTTAGTTCTTAAAAAGTTTTCTAAAAAGTGCTACAGTAGCCATCACATCGAATCTTGCGATATGTGTATGAAACATTAAATATAGACGAAAAAAAACTAATTGCACAGTTTGGTTGGAAATTGCGAGACGAACGTTTTAAGCCTAATTAGTCCATGATTGAACACTAATTGCTAAATAAAAACGAAAGTGTTACAGTAATCAAATTCCCAAAATTCACGAACTAAATGCGCACTCAGATTTCTGAGTCCCTGTGTTGAATGATTGATTTTTTTTTACCATTTTCCTACGATCCGGTGTTGACAAACTGCTACTCCTGCTGACATATGAATTTGTCGTATACTCCTACTGCTAGTATTCTAACATAAGAAACACCATAATTTCCGTCACCACACCTCACACCTGAACTCAGCACAGCAAAGCCAAAGGTCACAGTCACGGTCGTGTGTGTCAAGGACGGACACGGGCCCGGCAAGTCTGTGCCGTGAAACGGAAGCAATTCTAGGCCACGGCAGCGTTCTCCTGCCCGAAAGTTTTTGCGAGCATGGAAGGGAAGGGGGACTCCGGTACTAGACTTTTTGGGGAACCCGTTGCCATGATGTGCAGACAAGACAAAAGGCCGCCTTCCGTGTGAAGCTGAAGCTATGATCGTCCCCAGCACAGAATGGTCCAGCCTGCGCCTGCGGCCCGATTAGCAGCCCGACAGCGTGATTGGTTTTCTTGCCCCCTGCCCCTGAGTCTTAGCTCGCCAAATCGTCATCATCGTGTTCCCCGGCCGAAAACACAAGGGCAGCCCGACGGCGAATTAGCTAGGGCGGGGCATCGAGGACAGGCCATCTCAAAGCCACCGAGACCGCTTGCCATGGTCACGCAGAGCTCTCCCCGAAACAAGCCAATACGTGAGGTAAGAACAATTAAGCTTGAGTCTTTTTTGTTTTTGTTTTTGTTTTGTTTACAAAGCGGTTGGCCATTCACGAAAACAATTAAGCTTCGGCAATCGGCATGGACTGTACCGGTGCATATCCATCCACGAGACGAGAAGAAGAATGCAGGTGCGGAGCCACACAGCAATCGACTTGGAGTACTGACAAGCGCTGTACACTTCCGAGGCTTTTCCTCCACCTCCCGTCGTCGGTCAGCTTTCAGGGTCAGGGCCCGCCTGGCTGCCTTTGCCATCCATGCCACGCCATTGCCATGCAGGAGACGATGCATGCAGCAGTCAGCAGGGCAGAGCGGCAGAGCCTGACAGCCTGTGATGGACGATGATGCCAAGTTTAATGATTGCGCTGCAGAGATGTGCGTACAGTACCCTGGGCCTGGCCTGGCGTGATGCGACAGATGTGTCACGGATATCGACGATTTCCCTGGCGCAGAGCTCAGCTCAGCTGCCGCTGCCGGACCGGAACGGCCGAACGGGAATGGTATCGGCTCGGCTGGGCCAGGTGGATGATCCCTTCGAGAATCACGCTTCGGTGCACTTGAGAGTTCTGAGACTAAACCCGAAACAGGTGGAACTTGCAGCGGGGCTAAATTGTTCAGGAAAACCAATGCACATGTACATTTTTTTTTGCAAGTTGCTGGTGCAAATGCTTTGTATTTGTGCAATATATATCTACAAAACAATATACTTTTGAGCTTTGTATAAAGAATACTAGTAGTTTCTCCATATAATATAACCTAGTTTAGTGAACAAATCAAGGACTTGAGAGTAGACAAGGTGGGTGGGGGGCGGCCAGCACCCAGTTTGGCCTCTGAGAGGCTCCGCCAGTGGGCGTGGAAGCTCCTTCGGCCTTCGGCATGGGTCTCGTCGAAACGGCTGATACGGACGGCGTCACGATTCAATCCAGTTTCTATTGTACGTATTGTTACTAGTGCATCACGTGTGCCCTCGCGCGCGTCGGCACTTAGTTGGAAATGCAATCATAGATCTAAACGTGGTGCCTGGACATGATATGAGATGCTATATCTGATAGCAGACCTCTCAAAGGAAAGCAATACACAAAGCAACCAAAATGAAGTAGGATCCTTTATTTGTCTTGCACTCTAGCACAAGGATAATTCTTTTTTAGACATATGACAAAAACCGCCTAATACAACGGCATGGTAAAGGGCTTTCCTGACAGATACTAACTGATCCGGCCTACTGAATCCCTCCACCCAATGGATTTACCCCCAAATCAAGTGCTTGTGCACCTCGCAAAAAATAAAATAAAATACGTATGGATGAAATCGGTACATAGGTGATCAAATCGACCAAGCAAGTATCAGACCTTACCAATAATAGGAACTGCAGAGTGTAAGTTCTTTGTTAAATTCAGAATTGGTACTCGTCTTTAGCATTGTTTTAAGTCCTGTGAAATACTGAAAAATAACTGGCAGGCAATAAGATCATAAAAAGTAGCTCATGTACTCGTAATAGTTTCTACAATTTGCAGCGACCGATATAGATAGTAATTTTCAGATAATAGTTTTCAGTGTATATTATGCTCCACGTCTAGCCAATGAAAAGTATGGAGAGGAGATACGATAAAAACGCTTTACCTTCTTGAAATGCAGATGTGATAACCAACCTTTGTACAACCAGAAGAGCATGGCATCCACTTTAATGCTAGCTCGGAGGCAATTATGTCCTTGCATTCTAGTAAAATCAGAATCCATGTGCACACAAACCAAGGCAAGAAAGAAAGCAAATTAAATTCATGTAAAATCAGAATCCATGTGCACCCAAATGAAGGTAAGAAAGCAAGCAAATTAAACACTTGGCTCAAATCCCTCATCCACCTCTGGTCTAGTACCTCAGAACAAACTCACACATGATTTGAGGGTCATCATTCTATAAACAAGGGGGAATATAACTATCCTCACACCTTGAAAGTAAAGAAAAATGGGCAGGCTGTTGTAAGGGCACGACAATTAAAAATTAGAAAGAATCTAGGGAACAAGAGTAGCCTCAGAAATGAACAAAATGACATCATCTGATCTCTCGTAGGTAGGCACAACAGCATGCACGGAGAAATAGCATCATTTGTAGCAATCTATGTTGCAGGCATATACAGTGGATGTAGAGAGAGTGGGGTATAGTGCCAGCACATGAAAATTCTTCTTATTAAGGCAGCATTGCAATAAACCTAGCCTAGGGAAGTGGCATGGTAGGATAAATAAACATATAGCAATACATATATTCATGAACATGCCGTGGGCCTTTGAAGGTCATCAGTCTATATTTGCAAGTTAAATGGGAGTTCATTTTCATCACAAGCTATACAGCAAAAACACATATCCATCACTTGCACCAAGCATTAGAGGGAAAACAGTATTTGATCATGGACGGAGCACCCATATCAGTAAAAATATTGTGCAGGAATGAAATTCGTACGATAAATACGTGCATCAGATAGCAGTATGAAGCTGTGTCCCAAATTAACATATTTATGCCATCTTAGCTGAGAAAGGCGAACCAGGGAAAGCACTGTAAAAAAGAGGCACATGGCGAAACTGAGATGAAACTCGAAGATGAGGACGAGTGGCCACGAGGCCATGCTTCTGCCCCTGCGCCGGCCATGGCACGGCCGGGACCCACCCACACTGAGCCACATCAGGAGAGGGGTAGAGAGGCGCGCACGGCGCGTGGGGAAGCAGAGGGGATAGCGGCCGTCTGCCCACGGCCGCGGCCACCGGTGCGCCGCCACATCAAGAGAGGAGAGAGAGAGAGAGAGAGAAGCGCGGGGAGGGGATAGCCGCCGCCGTGGCTGCGGCCATGACCGGAACCCGGTCGCGCCGGTGCGTCGGCGCGTCGGAGGGTGGCCAACACATGGGCCCAGCCGTTTCGCCGCCGCACGGGGAGAGAGGGAGAGAGACGCGCGGCGCTGGCACGGGCGGCGCGGGGAGGGCCGTCGAGCGGAGAGGGAGCGCACGGGATCGAGAGCCCGGATCTAGATCTGAATCTGGAAGCGAGGAGAGGTCGGTGGAGCACGATATTTTTGTTGCTGTTGACCTGCAGGAGGGTGACATGTGGAGCAACAGTAAACAAATGGAAGAGCAAACCTAAACGGTAAAATTGAAATCAAACGGCGCAAATTTATTTTGCTACCGTGGACGGCCTCAATGGCGGCCGAGGCAAACTGCCTTAATATATTAGAATGTATTGTGCAGGATGGAAGGCCAATCCAGTTAGAGTTTGTTTTTGCGATTCAATCAGAGTCTGCACACTGTCTTCTCGCAGTACCTGGGACACTTACCCCCACTACATGAACTTTGATATATTGCCACTACTGAACTTTGATATATAGTTTGCAGAAAATGGGAAAAAAGAATGAAGCTGTTATACAAGTTGGAAGAGTTGGAGGCCTGAGTGTTTCTGCTAGCAGTAAGGTTGTAAACACACAACCATGTAGTCGGGAACCTTAGCTGGATGCTTGGATTCATTGCTGCAAATAATCACTTCGTTGGGAAGTTGTCGTGTTGTCACTTCACTAGCTAGTATGATAAGCTTCAGAGGAACTGGAGGTTGTAGATTGACATGCTGTAGCATGATAAGCTTCTGAGGAGGTGGAGGTTGTATATTAATATGCTTCAGTAGAGGAGGGAGTAGGAACTTCTTGATTAAATTTCCAGCTTGCTCTCTTGCTGCAAAAAGGCACATTGATTCCAACACGACAATTCTGGATGTCCAGGGCGTGGAATGTCACTGAAGATTTAGGGCACGTTTGGTTCGCCTAGTAGCTACTAAATTTAATTAGTAGCTTTTAGTCATTTTAGTAACTTTTTAACCAAACGCTATGACTAAAAGCTACTAAAAGGGTTTTAGTCCTCTCTAATAACTCTGGAGTTATTAAAAATAACCAAACCGTTTAGTAGCTACTAAAGTTTAGTTTAGTAGCTTGAACCAAACATCCCCTTAGTCTTTTATGATGCTTCTCTTCATGAAACTTTTAGTTGATGAGAGCTAATTTGATATGTATGCCTTATAGGAGTTGAAAATTTTCAGCAATACTGCACGCGAATTAATTCACTGACTACAGAAAATTGACAATGATAACTACCAGAGGTATGAGCCTCAAATCCTTTTTACAGTCTTTGTTGCTGTTTTTTTTTCTTGCTTGGAATATTGTGTTAATCTGAATACCAAATGTTTATGATGCTACGTAATTAAAAAAACAAATCCTAAAATAATGAATGCTTATGATTATTGTTTTATTTGTAAAAAAATGCTCAAGGAATTGCCAAAATTTCTTGGTGGCACTTGTACCTGTACTAAATACGGAGGCTGCCTTAAGGCCGAGAGGGACCATGGAAGGACCCAAACATACTTAAGTCATGTATACTGCTTCTGAGGTCAAACAGCACAGGATAGACAAAAACGAGGATTGGAAGGAATGGATTCCCAACGATGATTCATTTTACTCATTGCTTGTCTTCACGAGAGTTAGCACAATACTGCATGGTCTTATTTCATTAGTTTATGAATTTGTGTTTCTTTCTTCCATTGATTTATTGCTTAGTTTTATGATTTATTTTTTCTAAACACCATCGTAGTGTTAGTACGAATATACTAGTAATAATAGTAACGTGCTAGAGTACGTAGCTAACATTCAGTCTGTTCGTTGGTTATTTTCTAGGATGATAAGCTCTGCTAATGCTAAATTATTGTGAGAAAAAAAAATATTATTAACTGTCTTATAAGTTCTCGCCGAAAACTAGCGAACAGTACTACGTGTGTACCGTGACAACGTTGCGACAAGTACATGCACGGACGCCCGCGTGCGCGCATGTGCCATGCCGACACGAGTTTCGCTGGACCGTACGTCCATCGCCCTGGGCCAATTGCATTTGCGGCTCTGGCACCGCGCCGGCCGAACCCTGGCGCGCACGCACGTTGATGTCGTATCGTATCGTATATTCGTATGGGCACCCATCCTCCATCGATCTCGGTCCAGTCGCGCTGGCGCTAGACGTCACTTGCTCGCCATGTGTCATCACCCGGCTTGCGGCTTGGGTAGACAAGACAACAGGCATGTTTGTATAGCTTATAATTTGCTTATGGTCAAAAATAAGCTAAAATTAACCGTCAAATGTTATGTTTTTCAGCGGCTTATTCGAACCACACTTATTCCCACGGCTTTCATTTATATTAAAAAGTAGAAGCTGAATCAAACTAGTTCATTTTAAACATCATTTTTACTCTATTTATATAGCTTATTAAAAAACACTTTTTAGATAAGTTATACCAAACAGGGCCAACCAGTATTATCCTGTGCCCTTGGGACGGGATCTCGTGTTTATCTTTCCAGAAAAAGGTGTACCAAATAGAGCCAATGAGTGTTGTTGTGTGCCCTCGGGACGGGAACGTTTGTCGTCGTGCCCTGTCTCGGGCTCGTCCCTCCTCCCGGACATTTGGGGTTTCATTCAAGTGCGTTCAGACCTTTTCAGCGAAATAAGGTCCCGCCTGGCAGTTATGCTAACACTGGGCTGTTAAGCATTGACCACTGCGTACGGCCAGCCATGCTGCTACGCTACAGGCAGCCTGTCGTCGGTCAGTAAAATTTGAAAAGGGGTAGCCGAGCGACTGGTGTTTGGTCACCTGCTAAAATTTAGTTCGTGTCACGTCGAATTATATATGGAGTATTAAACGTTGAGATTAATTTACGAGATAAATTTATTAAATCTAATTAAATTTATGTTTAGTCTTTCTAATCAGATGTGATATCTAATGAACTTGAGTCCGAGGACGCCTCTGCATAGTAGCTGCCTACGGACAGTCAGGAAGAGGCCCCGGCGGCCCACGCCCACGCGCCGCCCATGATGCCACCTGACTTCTCTGCTCTTGTAGCCCCGGCCCGGCACCCTCCGTTGCCGCGTTGCGCCGTGCTGCAAACTGCAAATGGACTGCAAGCGGAACAAGTAGCTGGGGTTCCATGATCCAATAGGACACCGTAATAATAAGAACGGGTTCATAGGGAGCACTAAAACTGTTGATGTAATGCATACTTTGTTCATATAGGGAGCAAAGATAGGAGATGGGAGGAGAGGCATAGAGGAGAAATCATAGGGTGCATGAGCCATACCACAAATAAATACGTACTACAAACAACAGGGCAATGTTGGATATCCAAGGTTTTAAATATGACAAAATAATGCCACTGCACCTTAATTACTCACTTTGGGGGAAGGGGGAAAGGTCGGTTGGATCTTCAAATAGGCACTATAGGTCGTGACCCTTGACCAGACTGCAGTCCATTGGCAACCTCCTTGGGTTGGGCGTGTTGGTGGTGCTCCTCTGCCTGCATTGCAGGAGTGTAGGTGCTCGAACTGCACCTCGCTCGTGGACATGTCGATCCCAATTTTGTAAGATGATCGACCTCTTACAAGGTGCATGTTACTCATTTAGAAGCACTGAAGTTTTGCAGCTTAATAGTGAAACACTGCCCATGATTCATTTGCACGTTTACATGCATAAAACAAACAATTAATAGTGAAATTTGCAGCTTCAGAGCCATCAGGTTTTGACGGTAAGCTGTTTAAAGACTTGATGATATAGGGAAATCTAACAAGCGGTAAAAAAAACAACTCCATCTGAAATTTAGGATCTAAAATGGTTTCACCAGTTTTTGGCGGCTCTAAGAATCATGCGCCTGCTCTCGTTTGTCCCATGCTAAATGCAGCAGCAGAGCTAGCTCCTAACACAGTAGAGGCAGGACATCAAGAACACAGGGTAAATTATTCTCACCCGAACCAAATCGTCTTGCTTAAATTCTCACCCAGGAACAATAACAAAGGTACAAAAGCATGACGCACAGAAATATATATAGTTGCCATAATATGGCAAAAACGATTGATTCAAAAATGTGAAGGACAGATACAACACCATAACTGTATCTTATTCAAATAAACTGAAATGACCAAGTACTTGATTGCAAATATAATCCAGCAAATTTCATTTTCAAATCCCACAAGTCATTGCAATAGAAATCCAATTACTTGATTGCAATCCCATCGGGCGTCGGGTGAACGATTATCCAATTACACAAATTGCACCCCTCATCAAACCACATGCTGAAATCCTAGCGCCCACAGAAGCTTTGGTCCATCTGTTGAACATGCATGAACCAAAAAACTGCTTTCTACAATTGGAGGCAAAATCACAAGAGCGTATAAAGGCTGTACTCACATGAATGGACGGACGAAGGCCAAATCACAGACACTACGACAATTCGATGGTCCATCCTAATTAATCCAAATGAAGCCCATGGTTCCGGCCCAAATGACAGAGCCGGCAAAGCGTCTCCCCTCCCGCAACCGCTACTCTCACATCCCCCGGCGGCCCGGCCCACGCGGGTTCCGTGCAGGTGCAGCGACGGTCAGACTCGCGGGTCGCTACTCCCGTCCCGTCCCGGCCGTCGACCCCGTACGGCCACGCCTCTCGGCCTCCCGCTCCCGCGCTGCCATGGACGGGGGAGGAGAGCAGCAGGCGCCGCCGGAGGGGCATCCCGGTAAGAACCTCATCAAGATCCCGTCCTATCAGGAGGTCTTCGGCACCGGCGCCACCTCCTCTTCCTCGAAGCCGGCCTCCTACAACCCTCCTCTAGCCAGCTCCGGCGGCGCCGCCGTTTCATCCTCGTCGTCGTCCTCGGGATCATTCTCGCGGGATTTCTCCTTCCTCAAGTCCTCCGAGTTCTACTCCCCTCCGCCGCCGCCTCCCCAGCCCACCACCACCACCCCGAGGTACCTTATACTGTCCTCCCTCTATTCCTCTTGGCCTCGACTCAGACGAGTTCGGTTTCCTGGCGCAGGCCTCCTCAGGCTAGCCCCTCAGCGCCGACGCCCCAGAGCAAGAACGCCATTCTCGTCAGCCATAGGCAGGTACTGGGGCGTGATTTCTGGCACCATGACACTTTTGACTTCTTGTTTTGAGGTTCCTGTCCCCTTATTGTATAGCAAATTTCGTGTCTTTTGTTCATTCTTGTTCGGCAGAGAGGGAACCCTCTGCTGAAGCACATCAGGAATGCTAGGTGGACGTTCGCAGAAGTCGTGCCGGACTATGTGCTTGGGCAATCGTCATGTGCCTTGTACTTGAGGTTAGCACTCTCTGCGTCTTATCGTGTCTTCATTCTGAATTGGACTTGTGTAGATTAGTTGAATGTGCATCTATCAGGAGGCATCATTTTCCTGCCTGTATATTATTAGACAGTGCCATGAGGCATTCTTTTGTTGTGAGAAAAAAATTCTCTAGTTTTACTTCTCTGTGCTGTGCTGTACTGTGTTGTAGCGATTTTCAATGTTGATTAGTACTAGGACAAAATGGTGCCACAGAGTGTGTTCGTTGAGGTGATGCTGTTGAATGATTTTTACTGTTCAGTTTCTGTTGTTATGGATGCAGTATCAGGTACCATCTTCTACATCCAGACTACTTGTACCATCGGATAAGAGAGCTGCAGAAGAATTTCAGGCTGCGTGTCATCTTGTGCCATGTTGATGTTGTAAGTTTCAGTCACTTGACCAACATACTTGCTTTGCCATAGTATATTCACTTTGAAGCATCTCAATTTAAAAATCTAGCATTTTTACTGTTCATAGGAAGATGTAATCAAGCCTTTGCATGAAATTACAAGAACAGCGCTGCTTCATGACTGCACCCTCTTGTGTGGTTGGAGGTATTTTCCCATAGTAACTCTAATGTGCTTGGATTCAGTAATTTTTTTTGGTCCTGTTCTTTGTGAACCGTCCTGTATTGTCATATCAGTTCTACATAATATGAATATAATTCTGGGATCACCTTGTGCTGGGTCTTTTTTTTTATTGCGTCCAAACAAATCTATTTATCATCTCAATATTCAACTAAAATAATTGCACATATTTGTCTTTGTTTTTCTAGAAAAGAATTAAATGGGTCCTCCATCACACAAATCGGAGAAGTTCCGTAACAATTTCATGATGAATTGATGATGTAAATATGGTTATGAAGATTCAAGAGTAAGTTATCTGAACAAACTGTTCTCTCTTGTAGCCTGGAGGAATGTGGTCGGTACTTGGAGACTATTAAAGTATATGAAAACAAGCCAGCTGACATTATTCGTGAGCACATGGATAACGACTATCTATCACGGGTATATATGTTTCCTGGGAACCCTCTCAGGAATAAGATAGTTTAATGATCTATGTCATTGGTTGATCAGGAAAACTGGTATTAAATAGTGCTATTATGATTTGCAAGAAATGTATCCCTGTGGCGCGCTCTCTATTTCAAACCATGTTTCTAGCATTGGCATTACGAGTGGTTTCAATACAGCTCTCTCTGTTCTGCCCTTTTAGGTTGATGGTAGTGAGATACTTCAGTTATTAAAGTCTCAGTGCCTTGATTATATTTTTATGTATGGTTTTGGATAATTGCAGTTGACGCACGCGCTTACATCCATTCGGCATGTTAATAAAACAGATGTTGTCACACTTGGTTCATCTTTTGGGGTAAGTTGGACAAAGAATCACCCTGACCTGTAAGCCTTACAACTTCCTCCATAAGTATACTTGTCTGACAATATGTTCTGTTTTGGCTCTTCAATATGTCAGTAGCATTAACACAAGAAATCCAGCAAATAAATACGCATCATATAAATGTTATTGTTTTTCATGTATTTGCAGTCACTCTCACAAATCATGAATGCTTCTATGGAGGAGCTGGCTCGATGCCCAGGAATTGGTGAGCGGAAGGTAAACGTGCAAACTCCCTATTTTGAGTGTTTCGCTGCCGAACCCTGTTTCCCTGGCTTAATATGTGTGTATATAATTTGTTCAACTGTTGTAGGTAAAACGACTCTATGATAGCTTCCATGAGCCGTTCAAACGGGTTTCTGCCCGACCAAACCTTGTAGTACCCGATACCCCAGACCGAGAGAAAGCAAAAGGTCAACCTTCATCTACTGATGACAGTTTGCAAGATGCGGTGGAAAAGCCAGATGCGTCGAAGAAGAAGAAAGGCTCTGATGTAAGGTCAGCCCTTACCGCTGCCTTTGCCAAGTACTCAGAGAAGATCCGCAGCCAGGGCCGCGATGCAGCAAACGAGGGCGGTGAAGGTACTAGCAGCTCAACCATGGAAGCTGACAGGGCGAGAGACTGATTAGCAGTAGGATGTTAACGGTACTGGAGAAATGCTAGTTTGTGCCTTCCTATTTAGGTGCTTGTTGCTGCTGCTGCTGTACTTGCAGAAATTTTCCTATGTATGTCCCCCCTTGTAACTATTGACCCTCAGAAGCATGGCAAAATGTTCTAGCACGTAACAAATCCTTTAGCCTCCTCTTGTGAGAAGAAATGACAAGGCGACGCAAAATTTTGTGCAAGTTAAATAAATGCAAGGGCACGCAGCTACCACGGATCGTGATTCGTCTGCCCTTCACGAGGCCGAACGACGCGGACTTGTCGAACCCCTTGCCGAAGTGATTAGGCCGCCGATCTGCGCGTGCGGCATCAGTATTTCCCGCGGCGTGCTAGGCAGCTACTCGCATCATATGTGTTTTTTTAGGCTGAAGAGGGGTCAGAGCATCTTCAACGAGATCTAAAAATTTAAGTACTAACAATATCTAAAAAAAATGAGTCTTAAAAATCTAGTTTTGTAACATTCTGTCAACAACTTCTTTTCATTTCTAAATACATATCATAATTTATACCGAACCACCAATCATGGACGAAATAAATTGACATCATGACTACCATCCTCGATACCTAGCTCACACCTAGAACCTTCGTGACAAAATCTTCGTTACCTGATTTACTTCTTAGTAATCTCATGTCTGAAAATAATGGCCGGAGATCTAATTCCAGCGAACCTCGTAGACGGCAGCAGTGGGGTCATGGCTGACCATCCCATCACCATACATCACACTTAGAACTTCCAAAATAGAATCTTCATTTCTTGTTCTACCTTTCTTCAATATCCTTATATCTGAAAATAGTGTCCAGAGATCCAATTTCTGGTGAACCTTCATACGGAGGTAGAGGCGGTGGTTAGGGCAAACAGGGAGCGCCAAAATAATAGCCCGAGTATCGGTCATGCAGGTACGTTTGCGCTTGGATGCCTTTGTTTTTCTAAGTGTAGATAGATTAGTAGTTATGATAAGTTATTCAGATGGAGATTTTTTCCACCATACCAACAAAATTTGGGAGTGATGTACTCATAGAAATTTGGGAGTGATGTACTCATATAGCTCGGATTCGTATCCATCCACATGTGTGGAAGTGGATTAGAATAGAACTTGGAACTAAATTTTACACCAACACATGTGGATTAATGTGCATGCGACAACATCCAAACAAGTCCTTATAGAGAAGATTTACCCACAGCATTTAACAGGTTGTAAATCCATACCGTTTGAATAATCATTTGGTCCGTGACAGCGACAAATGGAGTAAATCCATATTTTATTAGATATACGCAAACAACTCTGTTTGGATGTTTGCGAATAACATATCAACGAATGCGCCAATATTTAGTATACATCCTATTGCTAGATAAAAATACAATTTATTATGTATGCAGTCTTCTGCAATTCTGCATAGATAACCACCCGGTAGCCTACGGACTATACATAATCACAGCTACTTCCAATGATAGGTATGGCCCAAATAGCAGCATGACCACGCCTCAATCTTGTGGTCACCAAAAAAAAAGAAAAAACTTGAACTAATGAAAAAAAAAAGGTAACTAAAAGAAAGACGGTTATACACACTGATGGCAGCAGGCCAGGGGCACGACAACCTTCAAAGAACAAATTCCATAGAACCGCAGCTAGTCTCCAGATCCAGCAAATATTTGCGGCGGCGCTGCCACTTTCCTTCTCTTGTTCTCCCTGCCGCTTTCCTTCTCTTGTTCTCCCTTGACCTCAGGGAGAGGCAGGTAATTCATGTCTCAGGGAGAGGCAGGTAATTTATATGGCATGGATCCTCAATTACGTTTTTTCGTTATCCTCATCCCTAATATCCTCAATTTCTTCTCGGCAGTACAATGCATTTAGCTCTTGCTGCAACTGAAAATACCATGAGGAAACAAGAATCAGAAGCCAAGTCACCATTTTTTTTTTTTGGTGTGTGTGTGTGGTGGTGGGGGGGGGGGGGGGGGGGGGGGGGGGGTTATAATGAATGATATAACAAATTTCAGTAAAATGAGACAATGGTACTGACCTGAACATGTTTTAGCTTAGCTGAAATTAATTCATCAGTCAGTGTTATCATCCTGCAGAGGCGGGGAAAAAAGAGGTAAATAATTTTTTGGCAATTCTAGCAATTAATATAAGTGGTCTTTGCAAACAGTATGCATGTTCAAAATAACATACTAAAATAATTGATTCAATTTGATAGTGAAATTATGTTCCTAAGATCAGCTACTCTACAGCGGGTTGCCAAAACAAAATAGAAGTGGTGCCATAACAACAAATTAAAGGTGATATGGGGTTGTAAAGCTGCCATAACTGTTACCATTCGAATTATATGTAACATCATTTGTGCATAAGTGGGCATACCTAGACTGTAATTCTGAAATATTAACAAGTAATGACCGTTCCTTCTCAGAGTTAGCTGTATCAGCCTGTAAAAAAACACCTTTTAACTGACAGTGGACTGTGAACAAAATATTGATTGAGCTAGGTTGATGCTTACCACTGTATCATTCTCCATCGTTCGAACTTGAGAAGATATTCCAGGCTGTGTACCTGAAGGAAAGAGAGTTTTATCTAACAGGCAATGAAACAAACAACTCAACTTCAACAAGGAAAAAACACTCACCATCAACTTTCACATTCTGTTGCAAGTTACTAAGTAGGTTCATGATTAGATCCTAAAGTAAAGACAGACAATTGTTAATCAAATTTTTTTATCAAATGATTTAATTCTTATAAAACAGAAATGAAGGATGACATCAAAAGATCCCTCCAGACCTGCTGAAACATGGTCTGTTGCACAAGGTTGTTAAGGTGGGGAATTAGTACTGAACTATTGCAGAGTTCCTTCAGCTGATTAGCGTTACACTGCAATATCAAAGCATTTTTTGTTGTAAAAATTGATCATGTCATATCGAGTTCGACAAAATTCATAGAAAATATGCAGACTCTTATTTAATGTATGGTCAACATGCTGTATTCACAAATATCCCACAAAAAAACTACAAATCTCATGCATCTGAACGGTTAGTAAATAGTTTATTGGCTTATAAAACATAAGGAACAAACAATTTCCGATGAAAGCAATAAAATAACAGTTAATATAGAATGAAGTGACTCAACAATGATAGAGCTCTTTAGTATCGGAAATGCTGCAACCCGAGCATCCTATGCCAATAAAATAACAGACGCTTTTCACACACATTGGCTTCAAAAATATCATCTCTCCATCCTTATTTATTTCACTGTGTCTGGTTCCTCATTAGCTGTGTCAGCTACGATGAAACAGGAAAGTGAACAGCTGTGATGTAAATACTTTGTCGTATTTTTTTTCTTTTTCTATGTTTTTTCTTTGATTTCATTCTATTTCTTTGGTCATGTCCATCTGGATGACACATTATTCCCCTTCGTTTTCTCCTGCAGCGCTCGCACGCCAGTCAACCATCTCTTGTTCAACAAATTGGTCCAGTACCTGCTGCGGTAGCATGTGCTCCCTCTCTCTCTCTCTATCTGCGCCAAGGCAAAGATCGATCCACTGCTGGTCTCATCTGACCAAGCCTTTCAGCCTCGCCTTGGCTGCTATCAGCCTCCTTCAACATCCCCCACGCTCTTCATTGATTACTCCCAGTTCCCTCCGC